>NW_017618944.1:755000-983784 GCF_001879475.1 Ipomoea nil | reverse complement strand
TAATAAAAAAATAAAAAATAAATAAATAATATATATTGAATTGAATATATTGAATTAACAAATGCAATGTCGTGTCTATTCAGAATCCAAGTCTGTTATAAAATAATAATAATAATAAAATTGAATATATTGGATTAACAAATGCAATGCCGCGTCTATTTAGAATCCAAGTCAGTTCAGAATTCAAATCAATTCAAGTCTGTTCAATGAAGAATTAAACAAATACATTAAAGAATTAAATACATTGTTGATACAAAATTAAATTCTTCAATGCCTTTTTCAAAAAAAATTCTTCAATGCCTATGTCTGTTCAGACTCCACGTCTGTTCAGAATTCATCAAATCAAATCAAATACATACATACATAAAAATAAGGATACAACTTTTGGATTACTAACGTAAATATGGAACAATTTGATTCCTTAACAATTCTATAAATAGTGAATTACAGGCCTATGCATTCAACCACACGTTGCTGAACAACAAGTAATATCTCTCATCTCTCATACAGTATGTATCCAATGTATGTTCTTGGAAGTGATATCTCACCCTTCAATGTTACGAGTGCAATGAAGGTTCGCGTTATTCGTGCATACAATGTATCGGAGAGGACAGGAAGCAATGCAATCAGATGCAAGGAAATTGTGTTTCATGATTCTGAGGTGATAACAGATGCAAGGAAATCAATGCAATCTCATATTGAATATAACACTGTTTAATTTCAATATTTATATATTTATTTAAATTTCATATATATATATATATATATATATATATATATATATATATATATATATATATATATATATATATATATATATATATATATATATATATGCAGGGAACATTGGTACATGCCCACATCCCAAAACAATTGGTTCCAAAATTCATTAACAATTTTAAGGAAGGTTCAGTTTGGGCTGTTAAGAATTTCTTGGTCATCAACAACTTCTACACGTACAGGACAACCCCTCACAAGTACATGATCAAGTTCAATTACCAGACTATAGCTAAGCAATTCAAAAGAATTGAGTTTCCAAGTCAGATGTTCCGTCTCACACCATTTGAGGCTCTAAAAGTTGAAGGTGTTAATGATAAGCTGTTGGTTGGTACGTATATTATGTTGAAATTACCTTTTTTTTTTTTAAAAAAAAATTATTTTTATTTTCCAGTGTGTTAAATTTTGTTTTAAATTTCATTACAGATGTAATTGGAAAAGTGGCTGAAATATACTCACCTCAAGAAAAAATGATTTCTGGGAGAACAACTCGGCTTATAGACTTTATCATTGAGGATTTAAGGTAATTATTTAATATATATATATTTAAATCTGTATTATATATCAACTCAGGAAAAAATGATTTCCTGGAGAACAACTTGGCTTATAGCCTTTATCATTGAGGATTTAAGGTAATTATTTAATATATATTTAAATTAAGAAAGTCAAGTTGCTAATGAGATAATGTTAAGGGAAAAGGGAGACCAAATCTTAGTCTGGTCATGATTGGTTGGATCAATCACCATGCCTGGTGGAAAATTAAGGCATCAATTTATTATAGGTTTATCACCACTAAAAATCATTTCATGATAATATTATATCAACTTGAAAAGAAGTAGGATGTGCAATGGTGAAAGAGTAACGGAACCAGTGATCTCAACAGTTAAACAAAGGCACTCAAATGGAGACTTACAGTAAGAGGATTGCCCAAAGGGTTCCCAGTCTGTGGATCCCAGCATATAAGCTCCCCAATTTTATTATCAATTTATAATCATTTATATATAAAGTTGGGTACTTATTTATTTTTTGGTATTAAAAGTTTGAGAAATCTAATTTCCCTCAACTTTTACAGTGGAAATCAGATTAGGTGTACTCTATGGGATGATCATGTTGGTAAGATTGAGCCATTTTTTAATGCAAGTAGTCATGAACCAATGGTGGTGATCTTGCAGTTCTGTCGAATTAGGAGAGATGCCACGAGTAAGTACATATATACTTATATATACACTATTCTGTGTAAAATATGTGTAACATTTGTTAAATGTCTAGATGGCGAGGTGAGGCTTTGCAGCTCATATGATGTGACACAAGTCCTTATTAACCAGCAATCTAAAGAGTTTTTGGAGTTTAGGGAGAGGTAAAAGTAATTTATTTTTAAGTATTGTACTATTTTTTTAAAAAAAATTGTTTCTTATGACTTTACTATTTTTAGTTTAATTCTTCGTGGTGTGCAAACACCCATGAGGAGCATTGAATCCTTTCCAATGATGGAGCAGACCCAATGTAATGCTCAAGATATGAAAACTATCAGTGAAATTTACCAAACCAGAGAGGTAATTGGTTTGTGTTGTATAATAATAAAAATCTACTGTATTAGGTTTTAAAATATATAAAAACCTAATACAGTAGAGCCACAAATGGTGTGAGATTATAGCAACTATCCATGCAGTACTTATATGCATTTTACAACTTTTTATGCTATAGTATGGGGACTACTGGGTTGCAGCTAGGATAGTTGCTATAGAGGATTCTGTCAATTGGTATTACAGTTCATGTAGAGCTTCTGGCTGTAACAAGAAGCTTGAGTCAAAGGTGGGCTATATTACTGTACAAAGTGTGAAAAGAGCTGTCGAGAAGGTAATTTGAGATACAGGTTGAAGATCAGAGTTGCAGATCTAGAAGGAAATGCACCTTTTCTCCTTTGGGACAGAGAGTGCAATCAGCTATTGGGAATTTCTGTTGCAGAGTTGAAGTCAAGGCATTCAAATGTATATTTTTATAACATTTTAGTTCTGGGAATATATATAAATGTATTTTACAGTACGTGTTGTTGTGTTGTTGATTCTTAACGGGAGATTTATTTTTTATTGTTAGGCAACTCAACTGATCCCATCAGAATTACAATCCTTGTTAAACAGTGCCATGCTATTTTAGGGTGGTCGTTAGGAAAGAACAATTTGAGAATCTCGACAACGTATTTTCTGTCATGAGGATAAACACTGACCAAAGATTGATTCAAGTGCATGCACCAGAGCTTCTGCGCATTCCTGACAAGTATTTGAGCTCCAAAGTTGACCAAATGGTGGAGGATGATGATTTTGAGGAGGTACACTTTATGTTATTTTATTGTAACGATTATTATGTGCAAATAATAAGTTTGATTTTTTTTTTAATTAGGAATTTGTTGAGGTTGATGAAGGGGAAAATCTTCTTGGGGTTGGTGTTGCTTGCAATCAAGATGATGTGGGTGATAGTTCAGTTGTAAAGAGGCGCCTTCTAGACGAGTCTTCATCAACCCAGACATCAAAGAACAAAGGGATTAAGGAGGAAAGTGATTGAATATAAATTGCTTTGCTGAGGTTTCTGATGCATGTGGACCAGGATGCCTGTTGGCATTTTATCTTTTTTTTTTTTTGGTTATTGGGTTACAAAGACAGTATGATGCCTTTTGGCATTTCTTTTCTTTTTAATTTTGGTTACATCTGCTACTAGGGTCTTTGGTGGCTCAAGGACAAAAAATGGTACATGGATCTTTTAATAAATTGTGGCCTGACTCAAGGATCGTTTTGCTTATTTACCGTGGTTTGAAAAATTTACTGTTTTAAAATATTTGTGAATATTAGGTTTGATTATCAAGTTTTTCAATCACCTCCTCTTCCAAGTAGGTGGTTGCATTGTAATCAAATTGTTTGGATTGTTGAATATTTTTTTGCAGTGAGTTCAAGTATTCCTAAACATATATAGCAGATGTGGTGATTAGCTGATGTGATGATTTGGTGATTAGAGTCCACGGTGAAGAAATTCCTGTGGATCTATAATAGTCCATTGTTTTTACATCGAGTGAGAAGCAGAAATATTTATAGATCTATAATAGATGTTTATAGAGAGTCCATTATTTTTTTTTCTTCGGATGTATAAATGTGTAGATTATTATAGTTTTGAGTTATACAATATTGTAAAGTATTGAAAATAAGTACTTTTGAATGTATAGATGTATAGATTATTATATTTTTGAGTTATACAATATTGTAAAGTATTGAAAATAAGTACTTTTGATAATTCTCATGATTGAAAATCTCAAATTAGTGCAACAATATCCTCAAATTATGTACTCAGAACATTACAATTAGCTTTTGTAAAAAAAATTTACAGTCTAAAACTTAGTAATAAAAGACAACAATATAAAGTTAACTAATGCTGTGAAAAAAAAATAATGTGCAACAATGTGAGTAAGAGGCCGAGAAATGGGAATTTCTAATTGACATATATGTTAATGAGCAATTGAGCATAGAGTGTATGTATAGTGTATAGTGAGCTTACAGGAGAGTGGTATTTCCTTCCAAGCCTCGCATGCCCTTTGCCGTAGTTTCTCGAGAGGGTAAACACCAGCCACGCAGAAATTAGCGGGATCCTCATGCCGCATTGTGTACTCCTTTAGGTATATCGGCTTGGCATAGTTTCTCGAGAGGGTAGACGTCATCCATACAAAAATTAGCGGGATAAATTATCAAAATATCTCAAAACTAATATTAAGAATTCTATGACAAACTAAGACAAGCAGCAAACTACTATGTTGTCTGAATGGAGTAGTTTTAACAGAGCTGACATTGTAAGAGAATTGTGCAAACTTACTTAATGGTTGGGGGAGAGTTAAGTGTTTGCATAGACCGTCAATCCCAGCATCAATGATGGAAGCCAGACCGAGGTATGGGTTTGCACATCCGTCAAACACCTTAACCTCAAAGTCGTTAAAGCCATTCGGAACTCTAGGTGAACTGGCTGTTCTTAGATGATGAGTGCACTACACCATGCTTTCTGAACAAGACACCAAAAGACAAACAGACGAAGATTTCGTCTCAGAACTGAAATAATAAATATTTTTCCTTTAATATCACTAAGATGAACAGATGTTATGCTCAGGTTATCAACAGAAGTACACAAATATAGAGGATTAAGCAAAACCATCTCAGAAAAATGAGCTTTACTCTGTAATTTTAGGAAACACCGAAACACAAAACCTCACCCCTCAAAGCCCCTACCCTCCTTCCCGACTCTAACTCCCCATACATGCTCAGCACAGATAAGCAGGTTGTCAATTGAGCATCACATCACTCAATAATGGACAAGAACGCTGGAACCATCTGGACAAGGGCATAAAGCCATAAATACAATGGAAGTTTACACTCACCAATACCCACAAATTTAGGCCCAAGTTACACACAGATGTGGGGTTTATTTTCATAGTATGGGAGATAGCTGCCAACATGATTGTCCTAAAGACAGTAACCTCAAAACGACATTGAGATCATCTTAAGTGAAATACTAAAAGCTTCTTCATTTAGCACTTTATTAAGAGAGTTATTAAATATAAGGGCCTAAGGGGAAGCAAAATGCTGAGCAGCAATATTAAACGGTAATAATAAAATTCAACATTCACTTTCTAAATTCATAACATTCACGGTAATGGTTGACATCAACTCACTATGTATGCACAAAAACTGGAGTACCCATATACTCTTCCACCCTTCTCCATTTTTATCTTTGTTTTCCTTTTCAGAAGGAAAACTGGAACATTGAAAAAATTAAAGAGAGCAAATAGAGATGATGGGTTAGGTATGCCATGGTTTAGGAAGTCTACCTGCAATCGAATGTGAGGCCAGTCTCATTTTCCTTCCAAGGCTCCCTCCCCTGCCATATAATCTCGGCTGTGGACTGCATCAAATGCAACCGTTAATAAGGACTAATAAGCCACAAATTGTTCTCGGGCAGCAGAAAAAACTAAACAAATGTTCTAAAACCTTTGCACGCGAGATTAGACTTGCAAAACATTGGTCATAAAATAATATTTTAGAATTTTTACTAAAATATATTATTTTCACGGTCAAAAAATACTAATTTTATTTTCGACATTTAACACTGCAAAATATGAATAGGCAACACAATTAATAATCAAATTGGTATTTAGAATCCAACTATTAGTATTCCACTAACTGAACAGCTGCTATAAATCTAAGCTATCACTACTTTAAAGCTATTTAGTGAGAAATGAAGAAACTTACAGGTTCTGTTTGTATAGGATCCAAGCGAAGGACTGCTGAGAACCACAGAGGTCAGTCTAACATTCATCTCTTCTTAAAGCATTATAAGTGGTGTAATAGAAGTACGAAAGCTATGCGGAGTACATTCATCCCTATCTCATCAAATCATCCCAATCCTCTCTCTCTCTCTCTGTTACCCGCCTCAGTTGCGATCTGACCATTTCCCATACTTTTCATGCTGATCTGACTATTTCCGCATTGAACAACCCGAACCCGTGGATGTTTCGTCATTCAGTGATCTCAGTCTCACCCTGGACCTCCCCTCTAACCGAACCAGTGGATTCATACTTCATAGTGAAATCTCAGAATATTTTAGGATCTATGAACTTGAGATGTGAAAAAATACATAGATCCACAACCTTGAGCTTTCCAAAAAAACATATCCAAGTAGGAGAAGTAGAAGCATCTTCTTCGTTTTGAAAAGTGTAGAGAGAGACAGAAATGGTGAAATGAGAAGCTTCCCGAGAGACATATTTATTGACTATCATTTTCTTTATTACTCCGTATTATTATTATTATTATTATTATTATTATTATTATTATTATTATTATTATTATTATTATTATTATTATTGGCGTGGGGATTATTGTTAACATTTTTTTTATTTAATGTATTATTTACTTTATAAAAACTATAATTACCATTTTTTACATTGTATAAATAATATTAGTCAATTATAATATTACAAAACGAATGGATAGAATTTTAATAATATTTCTTTTGTTCATCTATTTATATTTCTGGGGGTAATATTTTTTGGTCTTTGGGTCAATAAATTACATTAAATAAATCACAGTAATACTTTATTTAAAAAACATTCGAACCAATCTTTTTTATACATTTATTTTTCTATTTAGTTATAGTTAGTAAGTTAGTATTATTATTAGAACATAACAATATTTATAGAATGTTATTTTCTTTTATATTTTATAGTATTTAATTATTTAATTATTATTACGGTATAAAATAAAAATTATAATTTCCATTTGTAGTCAATTTCCTTTGCACTTATCTGTAGATAACATTTTTTTTTTGAAAGTCTGTAGATAACATTAAATATATTGTTATATATATATATATATATATATATTTATTTATTTATTTATTTATTTATTTATTTATTTATTGTTTATTTTCTCAGAGAATGAAATTGTGTCAAGTTCTAAGATAAGTAAAGCTTCAACCAGTGGAGGTCTATGTGATATTACAACACGAAATCATATCTATGGTGTATTTCAAGCATCACTCTCTACCCCGTTGCGTATAGTTTCTCACGGTTAGACTTAAAGTCTTTTTTTTTTTTTTTGTATGTTATTTTTTGTAATGTGAATTATTAATTTTTTTAATGTCATCATTTGTAGAACGCACATTAATTAGTTCATCAATCCACGACATACATCATGCGTCAGACAATGGATCATCTACACGTACGAATATTCAAAATCAAAATTTGATATATATAAAAAAAAAAACAATGAAAGTATATATTCTGTTCAAATTTACTTATTATTATTATAACATCTAATAAGATGTTAATTCTATTAGGATGTGGGAATGGTACAATAAATGATGTGCAAATGCATTTGGAGTCAAATTGTGATTCAGCTCTCCCGACTCAAAACAACTATCCCAACCTAAGTGTAGAAATGGATGAAGTGCTTGGTCATCAAACAAACACATCAAACATACAAGATGGTTAGTTTATAAGAATTTGATTGTATAAAGTAAATATTGTCTCACAAATTCTTAATATTCTATACTACAATTTCAGTTGAATCTGTAGACCTTGGTGACCCGGACGACATATGTGAGCATTGTGGTGGTTTTTTTTGGTATGAGGAAAGACTCTACAAGTCAAAAACAAAAAACACAGTTAAATACTCAGGATGTTGTGTGAACGGGAAAATCAAACTGCCTAGAAACACACTACCTCCAAAGAAGTTATATGATCTTTTTTTTACATTGAGTGAAAAGCAGAAATATTTTCTTCAAAATATAAGATCGTATAATAATATGTTCTGTTTTACATCAATGGGTGCTAAGATAGACAGGACAATAAACAATGGGTCATCCCCTCCAATTTTCAGAATCCGTGGTCAGAACTTCCATCGTATTGGTAGCCTGATTCCACCAAATGGGACCTATCCGAAGTTTGCACAATTGTATATTCATGATACTGATAATGAAATTAAGAATCGTATTACTTCTGTCAGGTATAGTACATGATGCCACAATTTGTTAATTTCATCAATTCATTTAACAATTACTTTAAATAAATATAACGAGTCATTTTCTTTATTCCTCTATAAAGGGAGAACATAGCTACACAAGATTTGCATGTTGAGGTGGTGGAGGACATTAAGGAGGTTTTAGACGGGAATAATGTGTTGGTTAAATCATTCCGTATGGCCAAGGCAGAAATTGAGAGAAATCCACGTGTAGAGATAAAAATGAGATTAATTGGTAAGAGAACTAAAGATGCAAGAACTTATAACCTACCAACGACGTCAGAGGTTGCTGCACTTATTGTTGGTGATTTAGATCCATCCATAGGCCACAGAGATATTTTGGTTGAGAGCAATTCCGGGGTGCTTAAGCGAATTACTGAATTAAATCCATCATACCTACCATTGCAATATCCTATTCTATTTCCTTATGGGGAAGATGGATATAGAGAGGATATACAGTTTGCAACCAATGGTTCTAACAACAACAATGCAAGGCAACGTATATCTCAACGGGAGTATTTTGCTTATCGATTACATGAAAGGTTAGAAGAGATTTCTACCATATTGTATGCTCGGAGGTTATTTCAACAATTTATAGTGGATGCATACACAATGGTTGAATCTGCCAGGCTTATATACATAAGGACACACCAAAAATCGCTGAGGTGCGAAGCTTTGAAAGGACTGACAGATGCATTGACGCGAGGTGAAGTACAAGCTAGCACCCAAGGAAAGCGAATACTTTTACCATCAAGTTTTACGGGCGGAGCAAGGTACATGATCCAGAATTACCAGGATGCAATGGCCATTTGTAGACACATTGGTTACCCCAACCTATTCATAACGTTCACGTGTAATCCAAAATGGCCCGAAATACAGCGGTACATTACCAAGAGAAATCTCAATGCAGAAGATCGTCCGGATATTTTATCCCGTATATTCAAGATGAAATTGGATTGTCTAATAAAGGAAGTAAAGAATGGTGAGCTTTTTGGTCCTGTGAAATCAGGTATATATTGAATTCCATTAAACGCTATGTTTTTTTTTTATTTTACTTTTGTCTACGTATATCATGTTAAACTAATGGAAGATTATTATGTAAATGTAGTTATTTACACCATTGAATTCCAAAAACGTGGACTACCGCATGCACATATTCTAATATTCCTCAAGAACAAAGTTGACATGACGAGTCCGACGTACATGGATTCAATCATAAAGGCTGAGGTACCAGACAAGACAATGCAAATGAAATACTACAATGCAGTCGAGGAATTCATGGTTCATGGACCATGTGGAATCGCCAGAAGGAATTCTCCGTGCATGGTTAATGGAAAGTGTTCAAAGCACTTCCCCAAACGATTTGTAGCAGAGTCTAAGTTTGACCAGGATGGGTATCCAGTTTATATGCGTCGGGACAATGGTAGAACAGTCAAGAAGAATGGTATAGAACTAGACAACCGATATGTTGTCCCGCATAATAGATATTTGCTTTTGAGGTACAAGGCTCATATCAACGTAGAATGGTGCAACCAGTCGAGATCAATCAAGTACCTCTTCAAGTATGTCAACAAGGGTAATGACCGTGTCACAGCAGAATTCTACAATAGTACCATCGATGAAAACGGTGAGGAGGTGGTGGATGAGATTAATATGTACTATGATTGTAGGTACGTTTCAGCATGCGAGGCAGCCTGGCGACTATTCAGTTTTGAGGTCCAATATCGGACACCGGCTGTTGAAAGATTAAGCTTCCACCTTCCAGATTGTCAGTCCATTGTATTCGCTGATGATGAAAATATTGATAATGTTTTAGGTCGTGAAACAGTGGGACAAAGTATGTTCAAAGGATGGTTCGAAGCCAATAAGAAATATGAAGATGCACGCTCATTAACATACATTGAAATGCCCAATAAATTTGTTTGGAAGAGAGATATTCGAGAGTGGCATCCAAGAAAGAAGGGGTTTTCAATTGGTCGCATCTTCTTCGTACCTCCTGGTAGTGGTGAAATATACTATCTTAGATGTCTTTTGAATATTGTTCGTGGACCAACCAGTTTTAAAGACATTATGACATTTAATGGGGTAGAATACATGACATTCAGGGATGCATGTTACGCACGTGGATTATTAGATGACGACAAAGAGTATATTGATGCAATTGAGGAAGCAAGTTATTGGTCATCTGGACATGCGATGAGAAAGTTGTTTGTTATACTATTGCTTTCAAACTCATTATCCAGACCTGAACATGTATGGGATGAGGTGTGGCATCATTTAGTCGAAGATGCTGAATTCATGCATAGAAAACAACTAAATAAACCAGGTTTTAGAATCGTGCATAAAACATATATTTAATTACATAATATATTTAATTACATATATATATATATATATATATATATATATATATATATATATATATATATATATATATATATATATATATATATAATATAATAACTAATAACTAATAACTAACAATACTATTACTTTTTTTTTTTTACTTTACAGATTTGATACTAAAAGAGTGTGAGAAAAAAAACTTCGGTTTAATTGAGCTAGAAAAATTGTTGATAATACACAATAAGTCTCTTAAAAACTTTCCTCCGATGCCAACACCTAACATGGATGATTCAAGATTGGTTGATAACATTTTGTTATTTGAGGAGTTGAACTATGATCGCGAAGCACTCCAAGCAGAGAGCGAAGAATTGGCATCAAGATTGACTGATGAGCAGAAAGAGATCTACAACACAATCATCCAAAATTTGTCTAATGGCAGTGGTGGACTATTCTTCGTTTATGGTTACGGTGGTACTGGGAAAACTTATCTATGGAAGGCGTTGTCATCAACATTGCGAGCTAGCGGTGATATTGTTATCAATGTGGCATCCAGTGGTATTGCGTCGTTGTTACTTCCTGGTGGTCGAACCGCTCATTCAAGGTTTTCCATCCCTATTGCAATAAACGAAGACTCCACATGTAATATTAAACAAGGTAGCCATCTAGCCGAATTGATCGTCCGGAGTAAATTGATTATATGGGACGAAGCTCCTATGATGCACAAACACTGCTTTGAAGCGTTGGATAGGACAATGAGAGATTTGCTTCAATTTCAAAATCCCAACAGTGCTGACCAAACATTTGGTGGAAAGACGGTGGTGTTTGGTGGCGATTTCCGGCAAATATTACCAGTTGTACCAAAAGGATCTAGACAGGATATTATTTCTGCAACAATCAACTCATCGTATCTATGGAACAATTGTAAGGTTTTGAGATTGACAAAAAACCTTCGATTAAATCGAAGCATGCCGGGGATTGACATGAAAAAACTAGAGGACTTTGCAGATTGGATTGCGAGTATAGGTGATGGAACTATGGGTGGTCAAAATGATGGTCATGCAGAGGTAGAGATACCAAACGAACTGTTATTACCATCTAATGGAGACCCAATTACCAACATAGTTGCAAGTACGTTCCCTATGTTCATGTTTGGGAATTCAGATTCCAGTCTTCTTGAAGGTCGAGCTATATTAGCCCCAACCCTTGACGTCGTTAACTCCATTAATGAATACATGAGTGATCTGCATACTGGGGATAGTAGGACTTACTACAGTTGTGATAGTGTGTGCAAATCAGACTCAAATGGCACCTTACTTGATGATGTGCACACTCCCGAGTTTCTAAATGGTATAAGGGCATCCGGCATTCCAAACCATTGTTTGAATTTAAAGGTCGGGTCACCTGTTATGTTGTTGAGGAATATAGATCATTCACTTGGACTATGCAATGGAACTAGGTTGGTTATTACGAAGTTAGCAGATCATGTGATTGAAGGAAAAATTATGTCTGGAAACAACGCAGGAACCAAAGTGTTGGTCCCCCGAATGACTATGACACCATCAGATCCGAGATTACCTTTTAAATTCCAAAGAAGACAGTTTCCTTTAATGTTGTCCTATGCAATGACAATTAACAAGAGTCAAGGACAAACACTATCACACGTTGGCTTACTTTTAAAGAAACCAGTTTTTGTTCATGGTCAATTGTACGTTGCTGCTTCTAGAGTGAGCAATCCAGACGGATTGAAAATTTTAATTTGTAGTGACTCGAACAGTGTTAGTACGTCAACTACTAACGTTGTTTACCATGAAGTGTTTAATAATGTGTAATATTGTGTTCTTTACATATTATTATATATAGAATGATGACAATTAGTTTTTGTTAAACATCAAATTGTTATTCATATTTTTTGGTTAGACAAATACCTTTAACATAATTGGCGTCCAATAAATAAATTCATTTTAGTCAATTGAAATACTACAAACAAATCGACAAAACTTAACCGTGCATCGCACGGGACAATACTAGTATATCCTTAAATCATCTATCAGTAGTAGATAATGGCAGTGGTCGGAAACCGAATGCAGCTGACGTCATTGCTCCTCTTATGTATCCTCACCTTTGCAGTAATTCCGGCATGGGTGGAAGCGCAGGTCTCATGCGACGGCATCAGAACCCAACTTTCACCGTGCGCGAACTACGTGAAGGTAGGCGGTGATGTACCGGCGGAGTGTTGTCTGGGCCTGAAAACCGTGGCGAATAATTTAAAGACGAAGCTAGATAGACAAAGAGCTTGCCAATGCATAAAAGATGGAGTTGTTAAAGCCTCGCCGGAGCAGCTAAAACGGGCTCAAGGTCTCCCGAGTTATTGTAAAGTTCCCTTGCCGTTTAAGATTGGTGTGGACGTTGACTGTTCAGCAGTACCAAAAAAAATGTAATTAATTACACCTTCAAAAAAAGGTGTTGATTGTCATTGTGATATTTGAGAATTAATTGAAACTTTTTTTTTTGTTGGTAATTTAAGAATTTTTTTCTTTGTCTGGTGGTGATAAAAAAAAAAAAAGTGTTGATGAATATATTATAAATGGATCCGGAACAAATTAAATTGGTGGAGCGGATCCGACCAAACTTGGGCCCAAGGCCGAGTCCTAAGCTTGGCACCTCGGAGGTCCCACGTCGAGCTCTGAGCTTGGTGCCTTGAGGAGGTCCAAGGCCTAGCTCTGAGCTCGGCGCCTTGAGGAGGTCTAGGGTCGAGCTCCGAGCTCGGCGCCTTGAGGAGTCCAAGGCCAAGCTCCGAGCTTGGCCGGAGCTCGGCCTCCGTGGCTTCATGGACGGTACGTTGTAGCGCACATAGTGGAGGCGTTAGACATGGTCAAGGAGGTCCAAACTACCCGTCGTTTTCTCGCGAGAGCGGTTGGGACACGACTTAGTATAAAATACTCATCATCTTTGTCTTATTAAGGGGTCATCATTCATTCCCTTGTAATGCTATTACACGAGTCTTAATATAATATTGTCTCTGTGACACCTATTTCATGTCTTTACGTTCATTGCCTTTATCTTTATACATTATCCTTTAATTATTGGGTTATTTGAATCGGGCTACCTGAGTCAATATAATACATCATGTGTCATGTGGGTGGATCAAATATTTATTAAAACATCAGTCATCTTTTTAAATCATTCAAATAATATATTATTGAAAATAGAGTAAAAAAAATATGAAATTCCTAGTATGACTCTTTGTGGATAGGTTTATGTTGTTAATAGTCTTGAGACTTTCTAAAGGACTTATACTATGGACTATTGGAGTAAAATATTCTCTAACATAAAACAATTTGTTAGATATTTAATCAAATATGATTAAAATATTTTAATTAATAATTAATAATTTTAGTGTATCACATTAAAATGTGTTTTTATTACTCTAAAAATAATGAAAAATAAATCAATCATGTAATTTATTTAAAATGTTGAAACCAGTTGATGAGTTGGGACAATATGAAAGCTCAAACATTGAGGATTTGAGGTCTACATTAACTAATGATGACAAAATTAAAGTTTAATTTGTGGCATAAAGTAGTCAAATGTGCAGCCATTACATTTAACGTTCTTCGTAATACTAAAAAGAAAACACAATTTTTTATTAGTATAAGATGAGTATTAAATGCTTTAATTTGTCCATCTCATCTTTATTATGTGCATGAGATTTGATAAATTATACGGAGTAATTAATAAGGTCAAATCTGCAGTTGTTATGTTTAACACTTTAACCTTTTTTCCTAATACCAAAAGGTAAACACTTCTATCCTTACGTTAAAGTTGAGTATTGAATACTTTGATTCAACCACCATGTATCAATTTTGGGAGTTAATTTTGAAAATTTGATGACATGAAAAAAGGCATTTGTACCTATTTATTTACATTTTATGGTGATTTGAAATAATAAAATAGAATTTGACAACAATTATTGTTATGACTTATGAGTAGTGAAGGTTGGATTTTGATTTATAAATTGGATTATAAGAAAATTGGCTAGGGTGTTAGTGTATAATTATTATTTTTTTAATATAATTTTAAAGTCTGCTAACATTATGAAATTGTGGAATATAAATGACTTTTATCAAAATTGTTACAATATGAATTAATTCTATTATTATTTTTAATTAGTAATAGTAATTGATAAAAAAAAAATGGTTCAAGTACTCCATTACCCACTATTTACGCTATTGTGATCTGAAATGTTCAATTTTCTATACTATAAAACTAGTACTAGTAAGTGTCCCGTGCGATGCACAGATTATTATTAATTTAACAAATGACCAAATTACATTTTTGGTCATATGACTATAGGGGGCGTGTTAATTTCGCTCCATGACTTTTAAAACTAATAATTTAGTCGTTTAACTATGTTTTTTTAGTATATTTGGTCCTTCTGACCAAATCACCAGTGGAAATTGGCTGGAAAAACTTAAATCTTTTTAATTTTTTTATTCATGAGGGCAAAATAGTCTTTTTACGTAAGCTGCTTCTTCTTCTTCGCGTTCATGAGCTACGGCTAACAGTGAACTCTGCTTCCAAGAAAGAACAGCTCCAAGAATCGAATCCTCGGGTTTAGAAGTAAGTTATGATTTTTATCCTCAGCTTTTTCTTCGTGTCTACTGCCACATTTCTTGATTCATCTTCCCCAGATCGCAAGGTATAGAGCTCTATAAGAGATTTAAACTCCCACAAATATTCTTCCCCCTATTCTAGCCACAACCATCCTCCCAATTCCAGCCACGACCAAAACATAATTGTATTATTGGTTGTGGTCTTGTGGATGATGGTTTATTTATAGTGTTGAAGTAGGTATAGATGTTCATGTAAATATTGATTCTGAATTTTAAATTTATCTCCAATCAATTAATGTTAGAAACATAACATAATTATTGCAATGTTAATTCTCAATTATGGATCAACAATTATTACTCAAATTAATTTTGTGAATTACTCTCCTATCCACTAAAATCTTTTTGCTTATTATTCATTTTGATTTTCTTTTCATCTTTATTTAATTATTTATGATGATTATGATTAGGGAAAATTTTGCTTTAATATAAAAACATAATAAGCCTCAATGAAAGTTATATCCTTGATTTATGTCCCTCTCTTTGTATGCAAATAAATATGTACATTTTACTTTAAATGTTATACATTCCAATGTTATTAGACAAAACTACCCTTACACCGTTATAACACCGTTAGTTTTTAATTCTAACTTTAATAACACATCATTATTACCATACACCTATTTCTATCATATCTTTTTCCTATTTTTAATTATCATTTTATTAAAATTATTATATATTAATTTAATACTTAATTATATTTTAATTAAATTTCTATGAATGATAAATTATATATGTGTGTACAAAATATATATATTATTTGTATATATATAATTCAAATTATAAATTTTAATTATTTGTATTTATCAATGTTTTAATATTGGGCATGAATTTTCGCGCATCGCGCGTACACAATGCTAGTATATATAGAAATAGAGATAGAGAAGAGAAGAGAAGAGAAGAGAAGAGAAGAGATAGAGATAGAGATAGAGATAGAGATAGAGATATAATATATAATGTATAATATATGCAATATTTTATAAATGAATGATATAGACATGGGGGCCCTTAGAGTTGGGGTTCAGCCTTTTGGAAGAATGATATAGACATGTTATGTTGACTAATTTAATAATAATGTTTATGTTGATTTGATTTGTAATTAAAATTCATAAATTTATAAATTAATATGAATACAATAAATTAAATGTTTTCACACTTTGGAGGGAAAATTTTTTTCCTAATCATTTTACTTTAATATATATATAGAGATAGAGATAGAGATAAAGATATAGAGATAGAGATAGAGATTAGTCAATTTACTCCTGGTATTATTAAAAATAGAAAAATTAATTAAAATTATTAACATTGTTACTTAATATAAATATGCTTATGTCAGTAGATGACATGGCGAGTATGTAGCTTCCACATCATTATTCGTTAATAATGCACTAACATAAAAATATTAAAATTGTTACTAGGAAGTAGGAAGAGTTGAATTTATGACATGGCATTGAAATAAGGGAAAATGGTCAAATACACCCCTAAACATTATAGGAAAGTGTAATTAGGCCCTTAAACATGTGTTTAAACGGTTAAATTAAATACATAAACTTTATAAAATCAATCATATAAGTTCACTTAGCAGGTAATCAATAAGTTACCGGTAAATATACCATCTTTGACCACCACCACCGTCGTTGACCGCCATCTTTAACAGAAATCTAAAAAAAAAAAACACCGGAAATCGAAAACGCCTATCGGCGTCCTTCTCCAAGAAGAAGGCGAGGTCGCCTTCTTCCTGGAGGAAGAAGTGACGTTTTGGTTGCCTCCTCCTCCAGGAAGAAGGTGACCGGCGTCACCTTCTTCTTGGAAGAGGAATCGACCTTATTCTTGGAAGTGGAAGCGACGTTTGGTCGCCTCCTTCTCCAGGGAGAAGGCGACCAACGTCGCCTTCTTCCTGGAAGAGGAGGTGACGCTTGGTCGCTTCTTCCTCAGTTGAAGAAGCCACACTGCTTGCCGACTGAGGAAGACGGCGACTGAAAAACGGTTGCCCGCGGGGTTGATTTAACAATGTGATGTTTAATTACCAGGTATTACCCGTAGGTGACCTACTATTGAATCTGAATGCATCAAAATGAGAAGTTTATGTGTTTAATTGAACCCTTTAAATGTATGTTTGAGGGCCTAATTGCACTTTCCTATAATGTTTAGGGGTGTATTTGACCATTTTCCCTTGAAATAATAATAGTAATTAGATCATCAAATAAAAAAGTTGTGTAATTAAATCATTAATTAACATTGAAAATGTATGTAATTGTCATTATTTCTAGATTTCTTCTAGGTAAAACATGTTAAATTGCTGAGTTGGTATATACAATGCGGCAGTTTTTAAAAAGTTAGGGTTGACATGAACATTATATGGCATGGAAAAAATATTTTTTAATTTTGAATATATATGATCGGGATTATCCATTGCTTGCATATTTATACATGTGCTCAGCATTCGTACGTGGGACTGGCGGCCCATTTTCTGAGTATATGACCATCTTATATTATGTCCGACCCGAACTTGGTCGGGAGATTGGTCCCTCTAGTTAATAAAACATGTTTTCCACCCAAGATAGTCTTCTCGACCGTGCCTGGTTGGGAAGACTATTCCCAAGCACCAACCCCTATTATTATGGGATAAATATAACCCGATGTGATCATGTAGGTGGTAGGAATCTCAAAGTACGTGCAACGGAACTATTAGGATCGCCATCGTCGTGACCGGTGCATGAAGGACACGTGGCTAGCATACTGGACGCTTGGCATGTGTCCCATCCAAACCTCTATATAAAGCACATTAAATGCCTGGGGGAGAGACTTTTAGATTTGAGACTTTAGAAGACTTAAGCTCAGGAACGTCTGTCTACATAAACAACTACCCGAGACTATTCACTGTGACCAAATATAATATACACTCGTATTTGTCACATCAATATATATGTATATATATTGATTCAACTCTATATTAATGTTGGTCCTGAAGGGTTTGAAAAACAAATTTAGAAGGGGGGGGGGGGGGTGGGGGTCTATACTTGTTAGGTTTTTAAAAATTATTTCAAGTAAGCTTGAATTTCGAAATATAGAGTTTATAAAACGCAACGGAAAATATTCTTAACCCTTTTTAAATTGTGACACGTTTTTGGCTTTTTGAAGATTATGAGTTTGATGGAATAATTATGAGCAGTAAATAAAGTCTGTAAAGTAAATGAGAGATGAGAATTTTATAGTGGTTCAGCCAACTCGGTCTAATCCACTTTTCTCCTAGAACTCCTTAGGAGGTTTCCACTAGTATAACACTCCTAATACACATGGAGAGGACTTGTGATTTGATCACAAAGCAAGCCACAAGCCACAAAGTTTTCACAAACTTAAATTTGTTACTCCTCTTTCTACTTCAACAAGTAAAGATGTGAAGATTGAACACACGAAAGGTGTTCTTCTCCAACTAATGTAGACTTGGCATTTGAGTTGTTTTTTAATATTCCAAATTCATCTCTTCATGTTGAAAATTTTAAGCAATTTTTTCTCTCACTGGTCAACTTAAATTAACTTGTAAGCAAATTGAATACTTGTATATTTTTCTTGAAAAGACTAGCACGTCATTTATGATTTATCCTTGAATAGCGGTATTTATTATAGACTCTCATGAATTTGTCTGTTGGAGGGAAACTTAAATTCAAAATCGTTCTTGGCATTAATTATGATGTTACGGAATGAATTTCAATTTTGAATTTGAGAATTAATTCACAGGTTAATGGTTATCTGTTATGGAGGTTACAATGACTGTATTATTAGTTTTAATGTCATGATTAAATGATTTTTATCATCCCTTCTCCTATAAAAGCCCTTGGTTGAGCAGATGATTTTATAACAATGCAAAAACATGCCTTCTCTCTTGAAACTCTACTTAATGTCCTCCTCAACATTCATGTGTTCTACTTCGTCGGGTTTATTTGTTTGAGTGCTTAATCATTAAACCGTAGATTGTTTTATCCAAAGAAACCTATGCTACAATGCTCCTAGCACATTTGTGAAGTAGCAACTAAGCTTTTAAAGATAGTGTGGGTATCACACGACTCAAGCTAACTTAGCCCTTTCTTGTTTCGTTTTAGGAAAATAAAATGTAATTTTAGTCCCTCAATTGTTCATTGCTAGCAATTTTAATCCCTAACTTTTACCATGGCAATATACACCCCTCTTACTTTTCAAAAAAGTTGCATGTTTAACCCTTAGAACAACAAAATTGTTTAACTCTATTAAAATTTTACTTAGTAGATGGATATTTTAAATTTTTATTACTCTGTATCTTTGTTCTTTATAACACTATCATTTTTGGTATTTCATATGCAAAATAGAAATTTGACAACATTCTTTCTTAAATTTTCCCTTTTAAATTGTGGCACATCGTCCCTATATATTGTCCTTACATGACTTTGTTAAAATCATATTTTTTATTTTATAAATGAAATATCGGGACTAAATAAGATTATAATTAAAAAATACACGTTAAAATGTTCTAAAATATCCACGTACTAAGTAAATTTTTAATAGAGTTCAATAATTTTGTTATTTTAGGGGTCAAAATTGTAATTTTTTTGAAGAATTAATGGTGTATATTACAATGGCAAAAAATTAAGAACTGAAATTGTTAGCAATGAATAATTGAAGGATTAAAATTACATTTTCCCCAAAAGTTTATATTCAAGGTAAATAGCATTTTCAATTAAAATATGCATTTACAAATTACAAATGCCAATTTTGAAAATTTTCAATAAAACTTTCACCCACTTCGCCACGAATTGCCACGCTGCCCACTTCATACATTTACGTGGTGGGTACGGTTGCTAAATTTTATCTCCAGGCCAAAACTATTTTGTTCAATGAATATTTCGTAAATTTATATACTTATTTTTTCAATAAAGAAATTTGATATTGAGTACAGAATTTGATTCTTACCTAAAGACTTAATTGGTTTAATTAAATATTAGTCAATAACCATATATAATTCTAAAAGAAGTACTATTAACTCTTATTAAGCGAGCAACTAGGGTTTAGCTTTCTGGGTTCTCCAGCCGGTTCAATTTCAGCGCGACAAAGTTAGCGGACCAGGTATGGGGTTTGTTGTTGTAATTGAGGAACGGTCCATGTAAGTTTGCTGTTTCAAGCTCCGTACTAGGTGGGCATTTATAGTTACATGTTTTTTCTCTTCTCAGAATCCCTTATTATAGCCAACGCCTCCAAGAAAAACCTCTTCTTGCCCATAGCAACCGCAGCCGTTTCATCGTACTCAGTAGCCTCCAACCACCGGCGTCCGCCGCCAATCAACCGACAGTTAGAAGAACCCACCGGAGGGAAGGCAGGCGATATGGGCGGCCATGGAAAGGCAGGAGATGAAGAGAAGCAGCAGGTAGAAGCACCCAAGATGGCGTCGTTTGATCTCAATGATTTCAAGATTATCAAGGAAGGAGAGGCCGAGATTATAATGCACTCCAAGAATGCTGTCTTTTTCAACAAAGCCCAGGTCTTCTGTTTCCTTAAAAAAACTGTCTTTTTATATTTTATGGCAATTCGAAAACGGATGAGAGTTCAAGTTAAAGATTCGTGCGTCTTTGCTAGAATGGATGATAAAGTTACCATTTTTGGGAGCATAGAATGTGTGACATCATTGCTTTCTTGAATTCTGTCTTTCAATCCTTAGATTGTAGACAAGGACCAGTATATGTTTAACTTTCATAATTTCAATGTCATATGGGGAAAGGGAGAATACTTTCCTTACTTTAAGTGATTGTTTGTAGGATACTTTTGAATCCCCTATCAATTCTGTTTTTCAGTATAATATGGAGTTTTTTTTTTTTTTTTTTTTTTTGGTTTGTCTTTGTTGTGCTGCAACCATATGAGTTTTGGTGATAGCTACCTTATGGCTGTTCTTCATCATGGATTATGGTTATGAAGTAAAAATCTCTGACAGTTTTAAATCTTGAACATCAGGTTAACAACAGAGATATGTCTATTGCTGTTTTGAGGGAATTTATAGCAAAGAGGAAGCAGGAGCATGAAGCATTTGTGGCCAGAAAAACAAAGGTGGTTCCAAAGGATAAAGATAATTCTGGTATGGAACTGGATGCTCCAGTTGATAATGATCAGCATAATGGAACACCTAATAATGGGTGTGAAGTCACAGAAGAAACGTCTCAGGATGAGCAATGTAGCATTTCTGAAGAACCAATCAAAAGTCTGGGAGGAAAGTGCAGAGAACTGAAGCCACCACGAGTTCTTGAGGTACCTAATACTTTTGTTGTGCTATCTTTGTAGATTAACTAGCTATGTTATTGCTAATCCAAAGGAACAGAAAATGTGATGCAGTGTTTTTTGGCTTTTATGTCACGTCACTTGACAGGCTCTATCAGCTTCTGGTTTGAGGGCTTTAAGATATGCGCGTGAAATTGAAGGGATTGGCCAAGTCGTGGCCTTGGACAATGATAAAGGTAAATGATTGTGTACCAATTCTGGTGTTTCAGGATGTAAATGATCAAGGTGTTTTAGCTCATCCTACCCTCAAAATTAAAAAAATTTGCATACAATCAGGCTGATGAGATAGTGGATAAGACTTCCTCTCATAAGCATCCATATGTGTGCTCATGAATATACATTTTACTTTTGGTTGGACTGCCTGCAAATTATGTGCCCATTACTTCACCTTAACCCATGAAGGGAAATAATTTCTGTTTTTTTTGCAGCCTCTGTTGAAGCTTGTCTGAGAAACATAAAATTCAATGGCTCAGTGGCCTCTGCAAAGGTGGAGTCTCACCTTGATGATGCTCGAGTTTATATGCTCACTCATCCAAAAGAATTTGATGCGGTAGGTCAAGTGCTAATATCTGTACCCATTTTGTCTTAAAATAGTTAGCCTATCAGCCAATTTTGTCTTATTTAACCACTATTAGATGTTTGACTTGGTTTAACAATCAATATGAGTGTTTGATTAATTAGCTTTTTGTAACAACTTATTGCTCCAAAATCCTAAAATTCAAAAAGTTGCTCAAAGTAACTTTTTCGAGCAGCTTTTTGAGAAAGTCATTTTGTATGTAATCAGCTAATAGCTAACAACTCATTTATCAAACACTTTTCTACAATCAGCTAATGCTATCAACTAGTCAGACCCACTAACCCAATCAGCTAACAGCCATTTACCAAACACGACCTTAATGTTTTTTTAAGGCATCTAATTCATAGTTACCACTTCTTTACAATCATATCTGTTTGTATTGAAACATAAATATGTATTCGTCAAATACTTTTGCTTTTTAGAACTTTTTTTTTTTTTTTTTTTTTTTTTTTTTTTAATGTTCTCTGTCTGGATTATCCCAGGTTGATCTAGATCCATACGGTTCACCCTCTGTGTTCCTGGACTCTGCTGTTCAGTCTGTCGTTGATGGGGGCTTATTAATGTGTACTGCAACTGATTTGGCAGTGCTGTGTGGAGCAAATGGCGAGGTTTGCTATTCCAAGTAAGGTTTATGTGCCACTTTCCTCTTGAACAATGTTCTCCATAAGGTTTTAGTGAATATTTTGGTATTTAAGCATGGACTTACTTGATCACACCTTTGCAACCAGATATGGTTCTTATCCATTGAAAGGAAAATATTATCATGAAATGGCATTGAGGATACTTCTTGCCTGCATTGAGGTATTTATATAAACAATGTTTTCTATTTTTCATTTACTAAGAAGCCAACCTTTTGAGGTGCCCTGCTTGTATTATTAAAAAAAGCAGTTTGTTCATAGTTCTAATCTCTTCCCTCAATCGTTCAATCCTATTCTCATAAGTTTTCTTGCATTGCTGTGTTTTAAAATTTCTATTTCAGAGCCATGCAAATCGACACAAAAGATATATTGTTCCTGTATTGTCAGTTCATATTGACTTCTATGTGCGTGTCTTTGTTCGCATCTATACGTAAGTATTTCTTCATTTATAGAGATTGGTGTAGGTCCTCGGTTAATTATGTCGGTCTAAGCTTTCGAAGAACTGTTTGCAGTTCGGCAAGTGCTATGAAGAATACTCCCTTAAAGCTGTCATATGTTTATCAGTGCATCGGTTGTGATTCTTTCCATCTTCAGCCACTCGGTAGAACTGTGTCCAAGGTAAATCTATTCATCAAACTGAGGTCTAAGGTTGTTATTGAACCTAGGATTTTGTTTCAACCTTGATTTTGTTTTATCCCTCTGCCCCAGAACAACAATGTGAGGTTTCTTCCCGGGTTTGGTCCGACTGTTACTCAAGATTGCGGTGATTGTGGTAAGAAATTGAACATGGGTGGACCTATATGGTCTGCTCCAATCCACGATCAAGAGTGGGTAGCTTCCATTCTTGCGGATGTGAAATCGATGAAGAACCGGTATCCTGCTTATGACCGAATCTCTGCTATACTGACAACAATTTCAGAGGTGCGTTCTCCCTCCTATTGATAAAGATTCTAACCTTCTATAATCAAAATGTTTTTTTTTTCAAGGGGTGGTCGTGGATTGCTTGATTTGAAGTGTTCTTCTTTGCAGGAATTACCAGATGTTCCTCTGTTTCTAAGTTTGCACAATCTCTGTGCAACGCTCAAATGTACTTCTCCCTCCGCAGTTATGTTTCGGTCTGCAGTGATCAATGCAGGATATCGTATATCGGGAACTCATGTGTGTCCTTTGGGGCTGAAAACGGATGCTCCAATGGAGGTCATTTGGGATATAATGCGTTGCTGGGTAAGTGGATCTTATTGTTTCTCCCAAACCCCCCGTGCATATACTAATATATTAGTCTTGAAATTGAATTTTCTATGTAGGTCAAAAATCATCCTGTGAAAGCTCAACCGCTTGAACTGTCTGGAAGCGTGATTCTTGCTAAGGAACCTGTTCTGCAGGTGCATTTCATATGATGCGCTGATCGTCTCTTGCTAAATTTTGCATTTATGTTTATATATATTATATGCTTAACACGCCCCCTCACGTGTTCGAGCTGGTTACTTTTGACGGCTTCAAGCAACACGTGGACCATAATCTCTTTTTATCTGGTGACGCAGAGATTTGAACCCATGACATTAGCCTGCACTCCATCTGATTGTTGGACTGCACATTTATGTTTATATATATTATATTATATATGCTCAACAATGAGAAGTTGAGCAAACTTTTGTGGTTTTTAAAACCCGAAACTTATTTCTCTATAATGCTTTTTTCTTTAGGCGAATTTTGCACGGGCCGTTGCATCGCTGAGCAAGGCACAGGCAAAGAAGGTTGCACGCTTCCTTCCCAATCCCGAAAGACATTGGGGCCCAAAACTCAAGGCCGGCCGCCAGATCATGAGCAAACATATCTCTCTTTTGGGTCCAGAAGCAATGAATGGATTAAGCAACCACGAAGATGACGAAGAACCTGCAGCCAAGCGTAAGAAGACAGAAGAAGATCCCCCTCAAGAGTCGTAAAGCTATTAATATGACAATATGTTTCTTCTTCTGCTGCATCTACTTGCACACAGAGAGACTCATCCCATTCTGAAATTTACTGAAAGTTCTTACATCAAAAAGAAGATTGCTCTGCCATGTATGTTGAAATTTTGATTCTGAAAGGTCAAATTTTGTTATGGTGTTGGTTTCCTCCAACTGATGTGCATGGAAACAGAGCTCTTGGCAACGTATTCAATTCATTATTTCCTTGAAGAATTGTGTTTTCTCAAGTTTTTTTTAGAATTGTGTTTTCTCAAGTTTTTTTTTCCTCTTTCCAATAAAATCGAACGATATGACAACAGTTTTACTTTCTATGAGTAAATATTTTCTGATTTTTAGGCAAGTCAACATAGCACAGATACAACCTATTTTAAGGCAATCATTATATTGTGGACTAGGGTTCGCAGTGTACTATGGATCCTGGTTTAATACACAGAATTCATGTTCATAATACATTTACACATAAATATGATATAATGAATATGTATTTTGTGTATTATATAGCTGAGGACATATAATACACAGAATTCATGTTCATAATTCACATAATTCATGTTCATTATATCGTGTTTATGTAAAGCATGCGTATCGGCGTATGTTATATAATTCTATACCTTACTATACCCCGCACATAAAATATAGCAAGGAGCCAAGGATACTTGTCGATTTTTTTTTTTTAAATATTATTTTAATTATAATATATGTTCATTTGACACATCATATATGTAATGTGATACGTCATTTGTTCACGGTAATAGCACATGTTTTTTTTAATTGAAAGTAATGGCGTCGTGTTAGACCATAATTCACACAATTGTGTGGATCATGGTTCACTATATAACGATTGTCATGGGGAGAATTAGACTCTAAACTTTTCAATTTTTTTTTTTTTTTGTTTTTTTTTTAAGTATAATTACAAGGTTTCAAATTTGACTTTTAGTGGAAGCAACCTATTAACCTTCTTGGTTTGAGTCCGTCAATTATAGACAATAATCTAGCCTAATTTATCCAGGATAAAACCTTGCATAGTAGTTGCATGTTCCCTATCTTCCCCTTACTAATATTATATTTTACCACTTATATATGTACTGCAATGAAGAACCAATTGAAATTCGAACATACTTTCTAATAGAAAATAAAAACTTAAAGAACTGTAAAAAAAAATATATGGATATGGAAAGCCGAAATCATTTTAAAGAGACCTTTATTGTAACATTGCACCATTATTTTAATACAATGCCTAAGGCTACAACCGGACATTCAGTTGGAAACGAATTTCCTGCAAAAATTGGGTTTAATTTGTTACATTTCTCTATACATGTTAGCCACAACTCTATATTATATTATATTAATTAATTATTACATCCCTGTTAACATTGACATGATTGTATATATAGTTTCTTTGTGGTATGTCCTTTTCTGTACATCAATTCAGTGATGGTTGGTAGGGTGAAACCCTGAAGTGTAGCCCATTTGGCGCTTCAACTCTTGGAAATTTCATCAACCTGTCTCCCCCTACTTCCTCCCATCTGCACTCCACAAAGTATATGCAACATTATTACTAGCTGATTATTAACATAATTATCAACAGATAGTTTGTTGTGTATGTCTCATATGTACAAAATGAAGCGGAGTCGAGTGGGTCGGGGTGCAGGGGCAGGAGCCCCGCGAGGGTATTTTAGTACATATACATGTTTAAAAATACATATAATTATATTGATTATATCTCTAGGCTTTTTTTTTTATTACCATCACAATTAATTAAAAGAACAGCTTCGTTCCTGTGATGTAAGAAATTGTTGAGCGGAGGCCAGTAAGGGTCAAGTTCAGCACCATGTGGCTCAGGATTGTTGGGCGGAGGCCAGTAAAGGGCCAAGTCCAGCACCCTGACTCTTGAAAATGTGATGGTACTAGCTATAGTTTTTGGCGTAGTGGTAAGCACTTGATCCTAACAAAAATTTTATCTGTTTTACTTTCTGTCATTGTTATTGATTGTTGTTCTCGTTAATCTCAACAAATTTTTTACTATAGTGTTAATGTTCCTCTAGTTTTACCTGTATCTGGTTACAAAGTAATGGAGGAATGTTGAGATTTCTGCCATCCCAAGTTCCTTTCCAGGACACTGCCTGCTGCCACCTCCAAATATCATTGAATGGTTCTGGTTCTCCATGTTCTGGTGATCCACCATGTACAATGTTAGTCAAAACATCCAACTTATTATGCTGCTAAAGTACCAGGTACCAGGTACCAGGTACTAGCTGAGAAATTTAAGGTTACTAACCAGCCATCTCCAGGGGTTGAAAGTGTATGGATCGGGATATAGGCGCGGATCATAATTAACCTCTCTTGTATACACATATATTCTCCATCCTTTGGGAATCAAGAAACCTGGAAAGATAGCATGACAGTTAAAAAAGGAACATCATCAATAATCATAGGAATGAATGAAGCCAGGAAGGTTATGTTTTTAGTTGTGAAAAAAGTTAAGGTTGCTTTAATTTTATTTTTAATGAAATGATGAAATGACTATACAGAATGAGATCCTTCCCTACCATCTTTCTCTTGTCCCAAACTGCAAATAGAATAATTCTCTTGGGAAACAGATGGGTCAAGAATGGGATATGTCTAGGCTGGAATGGAAGCTGTGCCATGTGGACACTATATATGAGAGGGTCCATTATGGGATGACAATCTCTAATTAATACGTTTCCTATATATCCTATCACACTACATGAGATTTCCATTATATTTTTCATTATAAAAAAGGTCTGCCGAATAAAGAAACTATGGGGCTGCTCATATTATAATCTGAAAAAGTGCATAGTGGTAATGTGCAGAAATTATGTCCTTCTGAATTGGAGCATGTGCTCCATCTCAACTAAAAGTCTAAGCTGATGGTTGGATTACACATTTATGTTTATATATTATATATTCAACATTTTGGATACGTACCATTGAGTTCAATATCACTAGTAGTTTTCCTGAGGACCCCATTTACTATTGTTGCTAGCCTTGAAGTCTCAAAGATCACCTGCATTATTAGAATCATTCTGTTAGGATCAAACGCTTATCACTACACCGATAATTATAGCTAGTATGTAGTAGTGAATGTGCAACTTTATTTCCTTATATTGCCACATTTTCCAGAGACAGGGTGTTGAACTTAGCCCATCAGGCCTCCGCTCGACAATCCCCTAATCACCTGGTGCTAGACTTGGCCCCGCCCAACAATCCTTTAGCGGCCTGGTGTTGGACTTGGCCCTTAACTGGCCTCTGCCCAACATTTTTTTTTAGCTTATTGAACATGTTTTATAAAATAAAACCATTTTTGACACTTACAGCACGTGTGAATCTCATTGATTTGTAGTCACTGTAGTCAATAGGATCATTTGGTCCTTTCCTTTCTCTAATTCCCATATGCTCTTTCTGCAGAATTTCAACTTGAATCAGCTGCCTGCTGGTTTTATTATCAGTTATATATATCAATTAAGCTAAAGCTGCTGCATTTTAGAGTGTACTTACTCTTAGTTCCTCAATCACTTTTGGGTGATCATGTAGATACTTGACAGCCATCATAGAAGTGGTGGAAACAGTTTCATATCCCGAATACAAAATCGTGATGATTAGATCAATCATCTCATCATCCTTTAGTTTATATCGATTCTCTTCTTCATTCATCAAGAACCCAAGAATGTCATGGTGTTTTTCCTGGGAAGCCCTTCTTGCTTCTATGAGTTTTCTCAACAGGGAGACTATATTCACCCTTGCCTGAAGGCCACGTCGGTAGTTTGTGTTGGGAAGGTTTATAGGCAGGGAGAGAGTTCCCAGTACGAGGTTAAAGAATTCCGGCATGAATTCCTGAGCTATTGAGCTGGATTCAACGCCAGCAATTTGCTTCAAGGAGGAAAGAAATGCCATCTGTTTTTGACAAAAAAAAAAAAAAAAAAAAACACTGGAATTAGAACACAGAGGAATTGAAACATTGGAGACTAAAGTGGCAACAAATTAAACCTTGTTGGTTTTTTCTTGAATGTCAATGATGTTGTGATCCCAGGTGGTGCTGACGTGGGAGCTCATGAACTCATCAATCTTGGGTAAGAGGTGGTGTTTAATCATGGTAGGGCTGATGAGAGACAGCAATGCCCCTCTCATGTACTTGTGAGCTGAGCCATGGACTGCTGCAATATTGCACTTTCCAAGAATATCAAGCATGGACTGAGGGTACCCTGGGACAAGCCCTTTTGACTCATTGGCAAGTATGTATCTGTTCACCTCTGCATCCATTGAAACAATGGTAGGACACCCAAGTATGTGGGATTTGAAAAAACTCCCATACCTGCAAGTAGTACAATAACAACAACCATTACTATTGGTCATCTCCTTATGGAAGGATCGAGGATGTGGTAACTTTTGTGACAGTGTTAGAGCCTCGACTACCACTCTGAACAGTCTGGGATCCAGACATCTCATTCAGGAATGGTAGAGGAAGTGGTAGCTTTTGTGACAGTGTCAGAGCCTCGACTACCATTCTGAAGAGTCTGGGATCCAGACATCTCATTCAGAAATGGTAGAGAAAGTGGCAGCTTTTGTGGTACAGTTAGAACCTCAGTTACCCACTTCCTCAATCCTGGAAGAGTCGATGCTGGATATATCCATCCAGCTTCTTCAGAAATGATCGAGGAAGTGGTAGTTTTTGTGACAAAGTTAAAATCTCGACTACCACTCTCTCAATCCATCCTTCAGGAATGACAGAGGAAGTGGTAACTCGATTACCACTCCCTCAATAATCCTGAAAGAGTCGATGTGGGGTCGTATCAAGAAAACAAAATCATTAAATCACCTTGCTCTCTGGTTCTTCATGAAACTAGGACCTTGTTTAAGAAACTCAGTGGTCTCCCCAAAGAGAGGCCAACCCATAGTACCAGGAGGGAGGCCTTTCTTCCTGTATCTCATTTCATTCCATCTCAGTAAAACCCCACTGAGGATACACACCCCAAAGCCCACCATAAGAAGAGCTATGAAGAAAGCCATTGATGAAGCTAAGTAGCTCTACCCACCTCAGACACAACTGTAAATGGGAACAGGCTTAGCTACTTGCTATGTAGTTTAAGGTACTATGTATGTAATGTCATAACTCACCCAAGTTGGTGTGCTTGTTTATATAGAGAGTGAGAGGTGGTTCTTAGATGAGGATGGCTGGGGAAGGGAGTGGCCAGCTGGGCATGTTGGGTGGTGTATTGGAGCCTAGTATGCCAAAATAATAGGCTCTGGATTGACCTTATATTAATTAATTATAAAAACAGAGATATAAGATATTGATGGTTAAAGTGTTTATTTTATTAATTTTTTATATATATATTTGGAGTTTTTTATTTTTTTTTTCGAGACTATAAAAAATATGATCCAATTATTACACCTATTTAAATTGATAGTACTTAATCAATACAACTAATAAAGTACCAATAAATAAATTAAAGTTTTGATTTGCATTAGTACTACTAATGAGAATCGAGTGAATATTTGTTTGTATTTTTTTTTCAATTTCTTTATTATACAAATAATTGAATTTTTTTACTGTATATTTTTTTTTTATTTTTCAAAAAAAAAATCCCATTAATAATCTATTTACACAGAACAGTCCCATCCCAACTTTTTTAAAAAACGGTTTATATGCTCCAAAAGTACAATTGCTAACCTAGCTAATGACAAAATAAATATTAGTTGTCCTTTGAATATATCTGACTTGTATCGAGTGGATAGATGAAAAAGAAAACAAAATGAGTTTTTGGGAGGATGTAAATCACGGTGATTTAATGGTTCAGCTGACAAATCAAATGCTGGTGCACACAAAGAATTTGTTCATTTTGAATATAATCCTATACTTTTGTTGTCTTTACTGAACTAATAAGTTAAATCCGTGCGGGCTACTATTTATTATCCAGAGATAACAATGAGTTGATGTTGAGTTAGGGGTAATTACATTCACTCTTTGACTCACTCCTATTATCAAGACTTAGTAGATGGACTTTTTAAAACACATCCCCACCCATTGGATGGAGGAGTACCCACTATTTTTATTTTATTAAAAAGAACTTTTAAAAGTAATAGTGTTTAAAATACTTACAAATAATAAAATTTATTAGTTAAGAGGTTCAAATGGTAGGAGGCACTTTTAAGGTCATACGGGACAAAGTGCTTCCCAGAATGATTTTTACTCTTTTAAGAGATGAGAGTTGATTTTTACATATGAGAGGGGGTTTGAACTCCCAACCTCTCTTAAGGAATGAGAGTGCACAGCCACTCACGCCAACCAAGCTGGTCGCAGGTGACCTTTAATTAAACTATAAGAAATACTCAAACCATCTCATTCGTGTTGGGTAACTGTTGGTAAAACCGAATAATAATCCTAGAAAATAAGGATTATTATTTTCTGTAGAAAGGGGGAGGAAATGATGAAGATATAGGCTTGTGTTTGGTGTAGGGTTTTTAGCACAAGTCGAACGATCACTCTTTCCTCAAAACCTTATTTGCTACCTCCCACAAGTGCTAGGAGCGTTGTAGCCTAGATTTTCCAGTATAAAATATGCTACGATTCAGTGTTTGAGCACCCAAACAAGAAATCCGGCGAACTAGAGCAAGGTTTGAACACAATTTGGCTAAGAAAAGAGTAGAAGCAAAGAGTTTTGAGGCTTGAAAACAATATGATTTCTTGTTATGAAATTCTGCTGCTCTACCCTATCTTATGTAGGGCTGTTGGAGTGATAGCATTCAATGGATGGCATTTAAATTGATATTAAAACCAATTTTGTAACACTTGAAACAGCAGACCACTAAGTCGAAATTAAATTCAAAATTTAAAATTAGAATTAATAGGATTAATTCCGTTACAGATGAATTTAATCTCCAACAGTCAGACCGTTGGTTGTTCAGTCAATGCATGAAATTTCAAGTTCGACCTCTCAAGGCCGAACCAACAGCAGCGAGAGCACTCGTGCTTTAGTACAGTAGCACGCACGAGAGCATGAACTCTCATGCTAGTTTCAGCCTCCCAAGGCCGAACTCTAGTTAGTTCGGCTTTGAGGCCGAACCATCAGTGGCTACTCTCTGGTTGGAAAAATGATACCGAAGCTTGGCATAACTTATGCACGAAACTTCAGGTTCGACCTCTCAAGGCCGAACCAATAGCAGCAAGAGCATGAACTCTCGTGCTAGTTTCAGCCTCCTAAGGCCGAACTCTCGTTAGTTCGGCTTTGAGGCCTCTCTGGTTGGAAAAATGATACCGAAGTTTGGCATAATTTATGCCCGCAGGTGCCGGCACACACGAGCTTGGGCTTGTATCAAGCCTTTTCGATCTCATTTTGGGATTTGATTTGCACCCCACCCTACACGCGAGAGAAAGAACCTCTATGCTTTACAATTCAATAAACCTTAAAAGAACGCTTGTATAAATAGTGGGACAAATCCTCTTCCCAAACCAATGTGGGACAAAAGCTTTACTTTTTTCCTTCATTTTTCCAACTTAATGGGTCTACTTTGAGAATCAATATCTCATTCACCCATTATCCATTTTGAGCGTACAATATATCAAACTATTCGTCTCACTACGAAGAACCAGAATCTACTTTGAACCGACCCAAATCGGAAGTGGACCTCATTGATAATTGTACCACAAAATAGCCACTTAACATGCCATTTTAAGCTATTATTTTCCAACAATTCGCACCCTATTGATATTTACTAATTAATTTAAAATATAAAAATAATAGAAATTTTCAAATATAATAACTAAATAATACATTTTCAAAAAATAATACATTTTCAAATAAACTTATCTATTTAAAATAATAATAAAAAAAGGTAAAATATAGGGTGAGTTATAATTCTAGTAAACTTTGAGAAATAACAACTAGGAATATTTCACTATGAATTAATTAATTTTACATATTAAATAAAAATAATAATATAGTGAGTCAGGATACCCAGGGAGATAATAAAATTCCATGTAAATTTGTATATAAAATCTGCATTCATCATGCGAACCGCTGTAATAGGTTCAATTTTTTAACACCTACTCAACGCCCACAACCTAAAAAAATAATCAATCCATATAGAATAGATTTAAGTGAATATTTACGGAGCGTTATGATGTGCATCCGTGTGCACCATGCATGATGTATACGGATGCAAAAACGACGTCGTTTTGACGTCGACTTAAAAAAAAATTCATAACTTCATAACTATACATCCAGAACTGCATAACTACACATCCATAACTTCATAACTATACATCCATAATGAATGAACTAAAAATCTAGAATGAATGAACAACATAATGTTGTTGCTGGAAATCGAAACTGATTTTTTTTTTAAGTGGGACGCACGTTTTTAGTCAAAACCACATCGTTTTTGCATCCATGGTGCACACGGATGCACAACATAATTTGCCAATATTTACGGGTCTGATCTAAATGAATTTTCATCCCTGTTACTCACATAACAACTGAATTGGGAAGAAATCACATTTTTTTTGAGTACTATTATATTAACTATATTACAAAGTATTATTTGTTTTATACTTTCCCTATTTGTTACAGTCCAAAGCGTCAATATTCCAAATTCAATTCTGTGATATTTCCTCAAGAAAAACAACAAAGGATGTCCTGAATACAAGATGTTTGACACCGGATTCTTCTTTTGTTCACACACAAAATGATTATTTTTAAAAGAGTACATATATTTAATATACTCTTTGAAGAATGTGCTGTTTGTTTGCTTGAATAAGTCATAGCTGATATGTTTGTAAGATTTTCCCTAATAATATATATTATATATTATATATTAGGGCCTTAATTAAGTGGTGCAAGTTGACTAGGCTTATTAAGTGGTCTGGTTGGACTTAATAACTAGTAGTTGTTAGTCAACCAAACTTTGTGCCTAATATAACCTGGATTGATGGGATACAGGATTATGGATTAGACAGCACATTCAGTTACGGTACTCAGACCGCTCAGTAGACACCAATACACCATCTAGGGTTCTGAGTCAGGTCTGAGACAAAACATGGCTAACGGTCTACCGTTAAGAGGCAACACAACAGGAACATCAACTATGGCTGGAGATCAACACGGCTACGCTTCCGCTATCATACGAGGTTAGGTTTCTCGTATACTATAGTTCAGTATAGTTAGATTATTGTATATCTAACATTTGGTTTCAGAGCCATTTATAATCTTTGCCTGGTTGATTGTTTTGCCTAAAACAATATTCAATTTTCATATTCATGTCTTGTATATTAATTCTTTGAAATATACATACAACATATATATCTATTTAGTGAAGATATAATTAAGCAATTTACTGTGTATGTGTTGGGTGAATTAATTACACTTGATTCTGCCAAAAATTAATTTTTGGCATTAAGCACAATTTTAATTCCTTTTGGTTTTTGGAATTATTTGTTGTGATTTTGTTTGGGATTCACGGAAAATTATTGGAGATTTTTTTGGCGAATGGATGGTTACAGTTAAACAAAAAAAAGGAGGAATGGTAATACACGCAACATTAAGATATGTTTGTGTGATTAAGGTAATTACAATTATCATTTGTATTTATTTACCATATAAATATTTGTCTTATTAATAATTACATATTAATTTGGTAAATGGTAATTATTTAGTTTATTATTATCATATTTATATTACCTAATTTAATAATGTATATTATTTTGGCAAATGGTAAATATATGGTAATTGTTTATTTTTGGATAATGCCTTTTAGTTTCCTCTTATTTTGACATTGAATTCATTATTAAATTATTATTCAATTTGAGCAAATATTAAGCTTTTATTTGCTGTTTGAATTTTAATTTAATGTTAATGTGCATATTAAATTGCCTAAAGTATTGCAATTTATTTAGGGCATGTGGGTTAATAATATATTAATTTACAAATCCAAGCATGCTTGTATATTTATAATCATTTTATTGATTAATTATGCATTTAGAAAAGCATGCATTAAGGTTGGATTTAGCATATTATTAACTCATAAAGTCATTATTAAATATCATTCAATTTTAGATCCTTAGGCCAATTTTAGGCATTATGGCCTATTAAGGTAGCTTGTTTGGTTTCTCCTTAATTTTGAGCACATTTTAGTTTTATGTGTCTCATGGACTTTAGAACCTATTTTGAACAAGCTATTCAGGACCTATCCTCGGTCACTAAAGTATGGATCCCACCATTTTGATTGATATTTTAATAATAATTATAGCTCCTTATAACATGTTTATTGAGTTTTAATTATTACTAACTACCATATTTTGGTATTCATCGTTGGTAATAATATTAAGTTTTGAGTCTACTTCAGTACTAGACCAGTTTCCATCCATGTTATAATTCATTTGGGCCATTGCTTGGATTAAGTGCTATAATTATTGTCTCGGCTTGTTTAGAGACATTAAGGATTTAAGGATTTAATTGTTATTTTGGCCATTAAGAACTATAACTATTGTTTAAGTTGATTAAAATAGTTTTTCAGGGCCTTAATAATAATATTAAGTCTTTAATTTTATGGCAAAAGCAATATAGTTGGTATATTGTCTGTAAAATTGGTAATTTAGTTATTACCTTAACTTCAGTCTCCCTAATAGTCATGATTAATTATTATGTGGTAAATTGAGATTAGTATTTGGCATCCCTTAATTACAGTTTTGCCATTTATTAAGTTAAAATTCGGCATTATTAATTACTGTTATTAAGTTTAGGGACTAATCTTATTTTATTACCTTTCATAATAATTATTATTTCATGCTAATCTGCTATATTTGGTACATTGGCATGATTACCACTTCATTTTACATGGCTATTAATGTTGGTAATTAAGTCCTACCAATCAATTTTTAAACTTGCCATTGGACGCTGCTTCGAGTTTGTTGACACCGACAGTGAAGATGGGAGAATTCTGAAGTTTTTCTTCGGATCATCATCGTTGTTAGCGCAATGGAGAGATGCAATTTGCATCATTAAGGTTAGTCATTAATTATCTTTTATGCTTGTTATTGATAATTAGTGCTACCGTTACGGTTAACCGCTAATTTGGACTAGTCGCATATTTTATCTTTAGGAAAATAGAAACATTAAAATATGCATTACCATACTTTGATTTGTCATTATTATTAATGTTAATAGTGATTATAATGTTACTTATTGCTATTAATAATTAATTAATGATGACATTAATATTGTTATGGTATTCAGTTATGCACCTTGAACTGTTTCCAAATAAATTTATGTGACAATACTCCAGTTCAGAAAATAATTTTCTGGACATTAATATTTTTCGGACTTCAAATTTTATCAAGTTTTTAAAATTTTATCCGAAAACGTTTATAAATGTTAGCGGTTTTAACCATTGTTTTTTCGTATTTAGTCTCCTACTTAATGTGATAATATTATTATGGCTATTTATTGCTATTTTTGTTATTTGCAACTTTGCCATTAATAATAATAATATTATTAACTGAGTTATGGAGAGTGATTTTGAATCAATTTAGTAATTTTGGAAAAACATGTTTGCTAGGCAATTGACTATTGCCATTAATTTCATAATTCATTTAGTTTTTGAATTATGATTGCCCATATTTGGTTAAGTATGAATAAATGAATATTTTGTTTAAATTCATATTCGTTAGTTGGTTCATACTCTTTAGATTGTTTTATGCATTCGATCACATTAAGTACATAATATTAAGTTTAATTATGTAATTAGGGTTTATGAGATTTTAATTTACAAATGCTAGCATATCCTTTTGGTTTGATATTGTTTGAAATTGTAAATTCAGTTATATCTCATGAATTTGATCTTTATGCATTAAAACATTTTATCATGGGCTTACAGTTTAAAATTTTAAAGTATGTATCCAGTACATTATTATTCAAAATGTTGGGTCTCTTTTGGTTTGGACTCATCGGTGTTTGGATATTAAGTTTATACTTTAAAATCTCATATTGTAAATTGCTTTAAGTTATGCAATTTATTTGGAATATATGAGTTTAATGTTTAATTTTATGCATATTTGTCCTAAGCATAATATTATGTTTTAAATTATGCAATTTTATTATGCCTTTAGCAATGCATAATTTTAAGATGGAATTATATTAGTTCCTATTTAAGTTGGACTTATGCATAAACTTTAGTCGCGGTAGTGCCTGAATTTAAGCACGTTTAGTCCGCTAATTTAGTTCACCATTTAAGCTTTAATCATAGGTGAACCATACAGTTTTTGGTGTATACCCTACAGTTTTAGGTTCATACCCCCAAACAGTTATACATTAAGTATATATGAATCAGGGAGACATACTAGTTTTAATGGCCATGACTTAAGAACATCTTGTGCCACTAGTCTCCTTAAATTGATACTCTATCTAAGGAATTGGTTTTCAGTGAGACTTAGTCTCTAACCGCCTTTCCTTGGAGTATATTTAGATTTTCCCATCACAATTTGGTATAATCTGTTTATCAAAATTTTAAGTATTCCTTGCCAATGTGATTTGATTTCGGATCATTAAAGAATAGCCAAAGCATCTTTAATTTACTGAAGTCTCTTAAGTTTTCAATCTTGGTTAATTAAGGAAATGCTACAGCATATTCAGCTACATAAGATTGTTAAGTTTCAATCACATAAAGTTTAGGCAAGGAATTGATAATTGTCTAGTGATCTTATAATTTTAATTTGGTTTTGGAGTAGCCACAGCATCCTTAATCTGTTAAAATTATATATTAAGCGGTTTATTTTGATCACATAAAGTTTTGAACATATCATTTGTGACTAATTGTATGTAATATGATGGAATTTAGCCCACAGGCAATTTCGTTATATTTGTATAATTAATCATGATGAAATACTGGACTACGGTCATAATTTAGCCCACAGGCAATTATGTATCGGAATGTAGTTTAGTAGTTTTATCAGTGATGATAGAAATAATTTATTTATTTACTATATGGTTATTTGTAAATAATTTTCAATTCTATCATGAAGTTTAAATTTTATGATGTAAACTTTAGATCATATTTCTTAATTTGCCCACAGGGATTAAGAAAAGGAACATGATCTCTTAAGTTTTTTATCATAATGGTAGTAATGAATCTTATTGACTAAAACTTTAGCCTACAGGCAAGTTTTGTGTCATTTGATTCTTCAACTCATTTGATAATGGTTTCATCATAAATAAATTTTTCAGTTGGATCTAATTGAGTAAAACTTTAGCCCACAGGCAAGTTTTATGTCACTAGATTCTTCTGGCTCTTTAGTAATTGTGAAAAATATTATCATAAGGGTTTCTTAATTGGATTTAATAGAATTAAAACTTTAGCCCACAGGCAAGTTTTATGTCAATAAATCCTTCAACCCATTAGATAATAATTTTATCACAATTTCTTAGAGTTATAAATTCAGTTCAATTATAATTCTAAGCTTCATGGTTTGCATTGGCAAACATGTATTCAGTCACTTCCCAAAATTTAGTCACTTCTATTAATTAATCCACGAATCTTGCTCGGTTCTTCGGACTGACTGTAGTAAGTTACGTGATTTGACATACCTCTTGGATTCCAATAATGATAAAATGTATCTTTTGAGCCAAATTCTATCTTGGTTTTGAAAGATGTATTTTGTTTATTTTAGTATGTCCAACTATGGTGGGGAAATATATCTTCATTATTTAGTTGGACTTTAATTGGAACCAAAAATTGATTATTTAGTATGTCCAACTAATGGTGGGGAATTATGTCTTCATTTGTTAGTTGGTCAATAAATCAATTATGAGTATGTATATTATTGAGTTCATTTTATTAATTTCGCTGAAGAATATTTTAATTAGTGGGAGTGATCATTTAGAAAAAGATCATTAAGATGCTCCACTAAAGCTTATGGATTTAATTGGCTTCATACGTTTCAAATTGGATTGTATGTTACACAATAAGTCCATAAGATTCCACAAGTATTAATCTTGTATTTGTTCATATAAATTCATAAGTTCAAATTATTGAACATTTGGTTGTACAACATATTTATGAAAATGTTGTAACAATATTAAGGAATTTATTAGAACAAAAACATTTAACTTGTGGTGCACTGTCATTTAATCAATTCTTCTGTGATTAATAGAGTCTTTAGTTTCTTCAAAATTGATCTTGGGCCATTTTAGTTTGTAAGGCTCAAAACAATTTTGTGAGACATATAAGTAAGACTCATTATGTTCAGTTCATTTAAAGTGAACATTGAAGTTATTTGGGAAGTTATGGTGTATGTTTAAGATTCCAAATTTATGGACTTAGACCTTTGGTTTATTGTCTAAGTTATTGGAATGCTTCTGTGACTTGACTATCTTTTGGCTATTTTTGATGAGTGGGAGTAACAGACGTGTTAGCTCCAAGCTCTTAGCCGTTAGAGATAGTACTTAAAGTTAACTTATAAAGAAGTCATGGAATATAGTTAGCATTATGCTAACATTAAGAGATCTCTACTTAAGGCATGCTTATAAAGTTTTAGAGATCATACAGTGTACTCTTTTGTACAATTTGGATGCGTTTTCTCCTTCAGTTGTGCACATAATGTATTTTGAGAAACATCCCTTAAGGTACCGAGAATAAACGTAGGGTTTGTTCATTAAGGACCTAAGTTGGAGAATTAAAATGCATGTGACCATAATGGACACTACTCTGATTAAATAGAGGACATGTCACTATGATTCGTGTATTTTGTTCTTTGGTGAAGGTTGTGCTAGTACTTGCACCAAGTGGGAGAATGTAAGATTTTCCCTAATAATATATATTATATATTATATATTAGGGCCTTAATTAAGTGGTGCAAGTTGACTAGGCTTATTAAGTGGTCTGGTTGGACTTAATAACTAGTAGTTGTTAGTCAACCAAACTCTGTGCCTAATATAACCTGGATTGATGGGATACAGGATTATGGATTAGACAGCACATTCAGTTACGGTACTCAGACCGCTCAGTAGACACCAATACACCATCTAGGGTTCTGAGTCAGGTCTGAGGCAAAACATGACTAACGGTCTACCGTTAAGAGGCAACACAACAGGAACATCAACTATGGCTGGAGATCAACACGGCTACGCTTCCGCTATCATACGAGGTTAGGTTTCTCGTATACTATAGTTCAGTATAGTTAGATTATTGTATATCTAACAATGTTTACATCCCACCTTGGAGTAAATGTAGATATAGAATCTTTTGCTACAACCACTAGCTGCCGCTGGATCCGTGCGCCCAGTCAAGATCTATCTCAAAGGATTTAGACTTTCAAACTTTTTTTAATTATTTTTTGCCACCGACTCACTATGTTATTTGTGTTAACGTTTGTTTATTTAACATTGATTTGTTGTCTTGTTGATATTATGCTGTTAATTATTCTTATTCCTCGTATGACTACATGTTTTTGTGGAAAAAAGATCGATAGTAAATGCGTTTTGGGACTCAAAAAAACTGATTCCTTATTGGGAAAAGGATGTTTGGATGTTGAAGGTCAAAGGGGAAGACTGTAAAGTAGTTCAGGTGCAGTGCAAAAATGATTTTTTTTCCCATTATAATATGAAGTAAATAAAAATTGAAGAAGTAAAATAAAGAAGAGTAATGCTACACGCTTTTTTAAAATTTCTCTTCATATTTATATCCTAATATGTCACTATCTAATTGGATTATATTATCAAGTAAATTCATTATTTAAATTATCGTGAGTCAGCTAATTTATGGATATTCAATAAAAATAAAGAGTATGTCATGAGTTAAACATATACGGTAAATATTAATTTTTTTTTTTATAACATTTGATGTAATAATGGAAATTCTTTTAATCTCCAAAATAAAGAATTATATTGTCACGTCATCATGAGTTAAAAGAATTTGCATAAAATGATATGGGCTGAAATTCTTTATAAAAACTTATTAACATTTGACGTGATAATAAAACTTTTTTGTATTCATTAGTTACCATGAATTGTTATTACATCTTACGAAAAAAGAAATATACTTATATTACCACATTAGATGGTGAAAAATTTTTGGTCTTGTAGCATGATACCAATTAAAAGTTTTGGTGCTTGATTATGTTTTCTTTAACCGTGTAAAATTTATCCAATTACTTTTTTTGTCCTTTAGTTCTATTTACTATTTACTATTTCCACGTAATTTGGAAATTTTGGAGATTAGAAGAATTTCTTTTAACTATTGACATTTATCAATTTTTATCGAAATTTAATTGGATCATAAATGGTTAAATTAACTATTGATTTTTATCTATTTTCAGCATTGACTTTTAATGTAATCATAAATGATCCATTGATTATTGATAGCACTTTAGCTAAATATTTATTTATTAAACATTAAAGTTAAGAGTAATAATGTAAAAATTGTTGTTAACAAATTTTATTATCAAAAAATTTATTGTCAACAAACTAATTGACAATTTTTATTTGATAAAAAGAGTGACAAGTAAGATTAAATAAATGTAATTTTTTATTATTGTATATTTTGTGTTATGTGAAAATTCTAAAATAACAATCGGTACTTTATGGATGGTATACTAGGCCAGGGTCATATGGACCAGCCCAAGAAAGTAATTGGATCAAGAAAGTCCAAGAAAGCTACACAGTACGAAGCAACTTAGGAGTTTAATAAGAATTGAGCTTAGTATTCATAATGTAATAAGGACTGGATTCAAAATTCCTAATGTAGTAGGACTATGGCTTATTATGGCCCTATTTGGTAAATGACGCAAATTATGCTGTGCAACCGAATGCACCTTGCAAGGTGCATACGGTTGCAAAACGGCGCCGTTTTGGTTAAAAAAACGCGCGTCCCACTTAAAGGAGAAATCAGGTTCGATTCCCGGCAATAGCATTTTTATATATCCAGAAATTCATAACTATATAACCACAATTTCATAACTATATATCCAGAATTTCATAACTATATATTCACAGTGAATGAATGAATTAAAAATCCACAATGAATGAATGAATGAAGTAAAAATCCACAATGAATGAATGAATGAAGTAAAAATCCACAATGAATGAACTAAATATCCACAATATATGATTGAACTAAATATCCACAATGAATGAACTAAATATCCATAAATTCATAACTATATAACCACAATTTCATAACTATATATCCAGAATTTCATAACTATATATCCACAGTGAATGAATGAAGTAAAAATCCACAATGAATGAATGAATGAAGTAAAAATCCACAATGAATGAATGAATGAAGTAAAAATCCACAATGAATGAACTAAATATCCACAATATATGATTGAACTAAATATCCACAATGAATGAACTAAATATCCATAAATTCATAACTATATAACCATAATTTCATAACTATATATCCACAATTTCATAACTATATATCCACAATAATGCTATTGCTGAGAGTCGAACCTGATTTTTTTTTTTTAAAGTGGGACGCGCGTTTTTAATCAAAACGACGTCGTTTTGAACCGTATGCACCATGCGCATGGTACATTCGGTTGCACAGCATAACTATTGGGTAAATGACTGATAGCTGTTATTAGCTGTTTGCTTATTGAGTTAATTAGTGGGTATAACTAGTTGATAACATTTGCTGATTGTAGAAAGGTGTTTAGTAAATTAGCTGTTAGCTGCTGTTTGGTATAATTTCCTTTTTCAAAAAGCTAATTAACTAAACACTTATATTGATTTTTTAACCAAATCAAAAAGTTAATAGTGGCCAAATAAGCCAAAATTGACCTATAGGCTAACTATTTTACCAAATAGGACCTATATTATTGTGTGGACCATGATTCACACAGTGTTATGTCGACCCTAACAAAAAGTACATTCGTGTACTGAATGCATATTATACAAAATAATATACGTTCAGTACTCAAATAATATATTTTCCCTGAATACAATGTACATTTTTAATATACTAAAAGTACATTATTTGTGTACTGAATATACATTATTTGATAGTATGATCCACACAATAACGATTGTGCTAATGTAACAATGACTCTCAATATGAGGCAATCTAGGATTCTTATTTCTTATAGGGCAAAAATATGTATAAATAGACCTCCATACATGGGAGAGGGGAAACAATCTTTACTACTCACAAGCAATTCTGAGTAATACTAAATATTTATTCTCTCTAAATTCTCTTCATATTTTCTCTACATTTATATACTCATTATTAACGATACGGTAATGTTGGACTACCCAAAATACATAAAACCAACATCACTCATGCCGATTGTCCTCATATAGTTATGTACTTCACACATTATTACATAAAATATCATTAGAATTTAGAAATCATCAATAACAATATAATATTATTTATAAGTTAGCCTTACTAGTTAGGGAATTGATTTATATAAGAAGGAACAGTAGGTTTTGGTGGGGAAAAGGACTTAAGTGATGGAAAAAGAAAAAGGAAAATAAGAAGAAAATAATAATGTAGAGGGCTAAGAGGAGAAGCACATGCAGAGCACCCCATTGGAGATAGAAGAAGATGCATATAGTGGTTCACATGTCCATCTAGTAGAGATCTGTTGCCTAAGTAATTGCCAAACCCACTACAAGACATTGGCTTGGTTGCCATGTGAATCAATAAAAGTGGGATGAGAGAGAGGGAGAGAGAGAGAGATTTGGGGAGGAGGGCGGTCAGTGGTCTATTTTATTTGGATGTTTAGTTAGGAAATTATTTTCAAGTTAATGAACCTAGGATGTTACACAAGGTGTGTTTGGTCAATTACTCAATTTGGTCTTTTTGCGTATTGGTCAAACTTAAGGTATGTCGTTTTCTTTCTTAAAGTGTGTGGTTTCTGTGCTTAAGGTACGTCAGTTCTTCAGTTGAGAACTTAATGTGCGTTTTTGTTGAAACTTTAAGGTGCGTCAGTCTAAAGTTTTAAGTGCGTCTTTCCATAGTTTAAGGTGCGTCGTGTTCCTTCTTAAGGTACGTATATTTAAAGCTTAAGATGCGTCTTTCCAAAACTTAAGGTGCAGCGTTTTCCTTCTTAAGCTGCATATATTTAAAGCTTAAAGTACGTCACTTTCTAGTTTAAGTGCATCAATTTAAATTTAAGGTGCATTGTTTTATATCTTAAGGTGCGTGGTTTTATATCTTAAGTTGCGTAATTTGAGACAATTGATCATTTGCAGTAGGCAGAAAAGCATTTTTTAAAAATATTTTTTCTTGATTTAAACCGTTGATCTAGATTAGATCAAGGACTTAGATTTCACCCATATTTCACTTGAAAGAGTCTTTGCACGTGAACTGATCCTTATATTATGTTGTAAAGAATCATTGGTGTTTAAAAAAAATTGATATTCCATGAACAAAACTAAAAGTAATTAATCCATAAAAATTGATGTGAGATTTATCTCACATGTGAGCATTTTTGGGGGGCTAGTATTGGAATGATAACGGAAGTTTCTTCCTTTATATTTTCTTTTTGTTTTTATAATAATGTCAAGTCAATTAATAAGAATGATTAGATCTAATTTCCACTGTAATCACATCAATTGATGGACTTGGAATGAACAAAGATTCGGAACTTTAATATCCCAAAATATTTAGTAGACAAATGCATTTTAAATATCATTGACTAGCATAAATTTAATAATTTATCAAATACTAGTGCATGACTCATAATGATATATATACTGTATTTCTTTTACTTAATAAAATTTAAAAAAAATACTGTATTTTTCAAGTCTCACACACATATAATATTAATTAATTAATTAATTAATTAATTAATTAATTAATTAATTTTGATTCTGATACCGATACTCCAACTAAATGCCTCCTAAATTTTTATGAAGATTAAAATTATATAAATTATAATAGTTAAAATATAATGAATATGTAGTTCAATCTAATTAATATTTTATACTGAATAATAACATTTTGTTTCAATTTTGAGTATAATTTTTTCAAGACATCAAATTATATTCATCATGCATGACCGCTAATGATGTTATTAATTTCATATATAAACTACTGAAATATTGAGTGGTGTTTTGATAATATTTTATATTATTTTTATAAAATGGAAGAATGAAGAAGACAATAAAAAAGTATTAGATATTAAGAAAAAACTCAAATAGGTCATTAAACGTTTGTTATTTGTATAGTCAGGGCATTGAAAAAAAAAAAAAGACAATTAAAATAACATAAAAATTTTGTGTATTAACATTTTTTTTACATGTTGCTCCATGGCTACCTCCTCCATTAATTGGATGAGGAGACAATCATTTCTTGCTTCATCAAATGTCAATACTTTCAAATATGTTTGACTACATGTTTTTTTTTTTTTTTTTAAATAAACTGATATTAAGGAGACATCGATCAACACTTCCTTCTTCATCAAGATCGACGATTGAAGGAGGTGGTATTCATAGCTATCCACTTTTCAAACTTGTTTGAGTCCATTTTCATTTTTTCTTTATTTTATTACAATTTTAAATTTAATTTTTCATTACAATGACAGATTTAAAGTTAATTTCTTCATTATTTGCAGATTTTGCAACAAACTTTGGATTTAGAAGTTTGTTCACTATACACAATATAATATTATCAACGAACTTTGAACAAGTTCCTTCACTACAAATGGTTTTATCAAGGGCCTTTTACCTTGATTTCTTTGCTATAAATAAGGGGAAATTCTATTTGCACCATTCTATTTGCTATTTACACCATCTATTTAATAGGTGTAATAACTTTATAGGTGGTGCAAATACAAAAATGCTATTTGCACCACCTCATTAAATGTAATCAAACATTAATACTTACTATTTATTTTTATTTAATAATCAAACTACTAATTAAAAAAAAAAAACAAAAAAACAGAAGGTGAGAAGGCGATGGCTGCCTTCTCACCGGAGAAGGTGACCCAAGTAGAAGGGTTGCCTTCTCCGGTGAGAAGGTAGCCCCTCACATTCTCACCGGAGATGGCGTTCTCGACTTCTTTTTTTTCTTCTTTTCTTTTTTAATGTTTTAATTAATTAATGTTTTAATAAAGTTTAACCAAGGTTGGTGCAAATAGTAATTTGACAATCTATAAAAATAGTTTTGGAACGTGGAAAATGCTAGCTTCATAATGTTTTTAATTTGTGCAACATAATCCACTAGTTGAGAAATTTGACCGGTTTTTAAAAATATTTCTTCTTCTTACTACTTTTAAATTTGAATTTTATGATTTTATCTTCAATTTCCATCCACCTTTTCATGATGGAAGGAAAATTTCGTTCACCAATTTTCGTGGATAAAAATTTTGTTTGTTCGCAATAGTCAATGAAAAATTGACAAAATTTTTTATTCACCATCAATCTTTTGTGCGGAAGGAAACATCATACAAAACATAAAATATTTTAGTTGTGTACGACTAAAGTCTCATACTAAATAGTTTTTGAGTAATGGACTATTTGTTATATATATATATATATATGTGTGTGTGTGTGTGTGTGTGTGTGATAAAACAATTTATTATTCTATATGGTTCAAAAGACAAATTTGTGTGGCACAAGATCTATCTAACAAATTGTGCCAAACAAAGCTTTAGTCTAAAGAAATCTTAGAAACCAAAGAGAAAACAAATACTAAAATGAATAAATTTCATTTATTTGAGCCTAATAGCCTATACATAGGCACAAACTTGATTGAAGAAAAAGATATTTGACTTTTGTGGCTGTCTACCTTGAGCCGTGAGGAAGATTGCTACATTTTTTCTTTTTGGAACTAGGCTTCTTGTTAAAAATAAATGGTAAAGAAAATAAAAAGCAGCATGCCTACTTGCCAAGTGGGCATGGTAACCCCACCAGTTGTTATACCATGGACCAGACCGAGTCTACCTTGAAAGGTGGACTCTAATCTTAAATTGTGTATTTTTATTTTTTAGTATTAAAATTATGAATATCTAAAATATAAATTGTGTTTTTAAGTTTTAAGAATTTGTGAATACAATACAAGATCATCACAAATTGTGAAATTTTAAAAGATAGATTATAAAAATTTAGTATGTGAATTGTGTATCTTTGGACTCGAGTCCACAGAATAATTTTCTTTCAATCTTACCCTACCCTAAATTACAATTTTTGGTACTGTCTTTGGCGGAATTCAATAAATCATATATATCTTTGACAAATCTCATCGCACGTGTGTTAGACAGTCGAAGTTTTCTCAGCACTATCGACACACCATTAACGTCTGGTCGAAATTTAACTTAATTAATGGTCTACATAAAAAATTATAATTAATATTAGAGATATTATTTATTTTATTTTTATTTTTATGTAAGAGCCAACATTACATTTTGATTTTTATATAAGAGACAGAATTGAATTTTTGTTGTCAAACATGTTTCTAATTGATTAATTAGTTACATATTATGATCACTTTAATTGAGATCTACACATTTATAACGAGATTATTTTAATTTGAACTCACCCATATATATATATATATATATATATATATATATATATATATATATATATATATATAGTACCTGACCGTCCTAACTTACATAAGAACAAGGATTCGTGAGAGAAGTTTGAAAAAATGCTATTATGCTAATCATCATCTAATTATTGAAAAATAAAGAAAAATAAGGAATATATATATATATATATATATATATATATATATATATACACACACATTGCACCGCAATGATTTAGATATGAAGTGTCTTAATTCTAGGGGCTGGTCTGAGCCCAAGACTCACAATAACGAATTGAACCACTCCCACCAACTTCAATCATTATGGTTCACACATCTGTGTGGATCATACTATCAAATAATTATATACATTTAGTACATAAATAATGTACTTTTCATATATTAAAAATGTACATTAAATACAGGAAAAATATATTAATCGTATACTGAATGTACATTTAATACACAAATAATGTACTTTTAATATATTAAAAATGTATTTTTTTTTCATTATAGTCCACGCAATAATTGGGGCCAACGTGACAAGCATATATCTCCTATACCAAGTAGTAGACCACGCAACATCAAAAGCAAGCCATACATATCGCTTTTGCGTGTGGGATTTAATTTGCTTTGGCGTTTATACCGTACACAATGACGTACATGGATGTTGAGAACTCGATCTAATTTTCATGGTCGAAATTTTTAACTACTTTTCAAGCGGTAGAAAAAATTTTGTTGATCAATTTGATTTTTTTTTTAAAATAAGGTCGTGTCGGCAACTTAACTAACTAAAATTTTCAATCATAAAAAAAGTGGTCAATAATGCCGACCACTTTGATTGGTGGTTGGTAATATTGAGAAACGATTTTGAGGATGTCAAAAGTGAAGGAAACCTTTTTTTTCCAACTCCAAACCTTCAATTTTGACCACATTGGTTTGTTAAAAATTAAAAAATATTCAATGTAAAACATTTTCAAGATTAACAAAATTTTATAAAATACTGATACGACATATTATCATTATTTGAATCAGGATAGGTTATTTCTGAATTGACAATGACACTTGACATCGCAACTTATATTATTGTCATTTGATAAAACGTGTGAAGTATATTAGGTGATGCCCCTTTCTCAATTGAAGTTATGGATGATAGTATTTACTAACCCAATCAATATGATTATTGATAAGTGATAAGAATGAATGAATGATTGAATTAATGAATGTAACGTTCATAGTTTAAATTCTGTTTTTGGAAGTTGAAGGTGACTTGAAGAAAAGTGTGTATCTTTTGAGAGATTCTTGGATAGGGATATGACAGGATAGGTATGTACATACGTGATGCGATGGTTAAGCTAAAGCATTTGAATTTGAATGATATGATTATGTGTATATTATTACCAAATATAGACGTCAAACATGATGTTTTTCTTTCAATCTTACCGTACACATCTTTTATAGTATTATCACTTTCTTGCTGTTTTTTTGAGAAAACATAATTTTTGTTTGACTTTTTGTCCTTGATATTCAATGTATTTTCAATATGTTTATGGACTAATGTCATCACAAGCAATTCTTGTCCCAAGGCGCAAATTATTCCGTGGAAACGTGTTCACCATGTTTGGTGAACACGGTCCCAAACGGAATCATTTTTACCGAAAAAATAATTAGTTAATGTGTTGTTAACTACGTTTTGCATTCTATGTTCATATTATGAATTTACATTTATTAAATTATGAATTTTCTGTTATGAGATTATGAATTTACAGTTATGTAATTATGAATTTTCTGTACATTCATAATCTCATAACAGAAAATTCATAATCTCATAATAGAAAATTCATAATCTCATAATAGAAAATTCATAATCTCATAACTGCACATTCATAAATCCATGCCTGCACATTCATAATTTATGAGTGTTGAAGAAACTTGCGCGAAGAGGAAGTGAAACCGCAAAATGTGAATATGAAGAAGAAAAGCCGCGCGGTTAATTAAAAAAAAAAAAAAAAGATTGGTGAAAGATAACGCTGCCCACGGGCACCGTTACCGTGTTCACCATCCATGGTGAACACGGTTCCATGGCATAACGATTGCTCAAAAGGTTGAATCCCCGACCGTAAGGGTTGGCCCCTCACATTCCAGCCTGACAGAGTATTTGGGAGAATATAAATCTCCGCTGGGCCAAATGCCGGTGCGCACAGGGATCTGCCCACTTGGCCACTTTGGACATAATTTCCACACTGCCGCTGTTGAGGTTGAAACCTTCGTCTCTTCTCCCAAATATTGCCCACTAAACCATTGAGCTAAGCCCGTGCGGCATCACAAGCAATTCTTCTATATGTACGTTCTAGCTTTTAAGTAGTAACTTTTCTTTGGACAAATGGAATAATATTGGGTCGCATTATTCTATTTTCCATTTCTCTATTTTATTTTTTCATAATTTTCTTAGTTTTCTTTTTAAAAAATAAAAAATAAAAAATATATTTATCAACATATATTTTCCATATTATTTAGGATTGCTAGTAGTTTTCTATCTCCCACAATTGCCTCCAAATATGCATTTATTACAAGTGATAGGGTATTAGATCATTTTAGGGCATCTACGACAATTCTTTCCTTATTTTCTCAATTTGTGGGCTCTTCTGCATCACTATATAATCTCATATTTTATTTTCTCTCCAATCATTCTCTCATTTTTTCCCTTTTTGTGAGCCCGAATCTTTCACACTTCGAAATTAATCAAAAATGTTACAGATAAATTAAACCTGAAAAAAAAGTTAAAATAAATAAAGAATAAGAACTTAAAAATAAAAATAAAATTAACCTCAAATAGTCAAATGACTATTGAGATCAAAATATCAAAACAACCCCCAAAAACAGCACCTTGGAGGTTACTTTTCTTTCTCTCTTCTTTTTATTTTTAAAAATAAAACAAAGGGTAAACACCCTCTGCGCACGTCATCTCATTGGTGCATGATGACCCCCACGCTGTGCGCACAGTTAAAGTTACTTCAGAGAAAATTCTCTCCCTGAAGTAACATCTTTCTTACCACTCCATTAATTTTCTCCTTTTTCTCTCCCTATTTTCCCCTTCATCATCCTAACGTTGGAGATGTCTTTAGGAGTTCTCTAATTTCTAAATTTTTGGAAGCCCTTGTTTGTGCTAAGCATTGAATGAGGTTTCCCAATCATCCAATAGGAGTAGAGAAAAATATGGATGAAGTTGAAAATGTGGAGAAAGGTAAGTAGGTAACCTTTTTTTTTTCTTGGGTTCTAAGGTAATGAATGTTTAATGATATGAATTCTAATGTCATACTTGTTTTCCAAAATTGACAAATGGAGGGAGTGGTGGACCTGGAAGTTCTATTCCTACAATACCTATAAGCTAAGTTGTAAATTTATTATTCTCAATTTATGCCATTAATTCTATTATTTAAATTTCTTGATTAAGATTAATCTTTGTCTATGTTTGAGAAATATCAAATATGTTCTTATAATTCAGGAATGATGGAAGCGGACTTAATTGGCTAAGTTGGCATGTGCGCATATGGCTAGGCAACTTGATATTAAGGTCCCGCTGGGTAAATGACTGTTAGCTGATTAAGTTAATTAGAGGGTATAACTAGTTGATAACGTTTGTTGATTGTAGAAGGGTGTTTGGTAAATTAACTAAATTGATAGTTGTTTGATATAATTTCTTTTCTCAAAAAGTTAATTAAAAAAGTTGTTTTGAACAGCTTTTTTAATTTTAGTATTTTGGAGTTGTAAAAAGCTAATTAACCAAACATTTATGTTTACTTTTTAACCAAGTCAAACAATTAATAGTGATTAAATAAGAAAATTGACTGATAAGTTAACTATTTTACCAAATAGGACCTAAATGTTACGTTGCAACCAAGTTGTCACATACAAAGTTGGTAATGTAATGTTGGTAACCTTTTGGACTATTGGACAGTTTGTAATCTAGTATTTTTAATGTTAAAGCCCAAAGGTTAATCTAGTACTCCGTATCCCATTATCCCTTACTCTCTTTCTCTTTCATGTATTTTTAGAATTTTACTTAAGGTATTAAGTTAGCTATGAATATATTTTGGACATTTTTTGTCATTTCGATAACTTTTCTTGTGAAACCCTATTTTACAAAAGGGTATTTTTAATGACAAAAAAGAGGTTTCTCCCTCCCCTCTCTCTCTCTCTCTCTCTCTCTCTCTCTCTCTCTCTCTCTCTCTCTCTCCAACTATAGTAGATGATTAACATAATCATAGACTAAAACAATAGCGGTAAGACTGAAGGTGACCGAATGGCCACATCTTAAGCTTTCCAACTGTATTGCAAAATGATTCTCCCACATCCGAAGGTCCTTACGTACTAGGTATCGTCATTGACGAATGAAGATTTGGGTTTGAGTTGATGGCGATGAAGACAAGCGTCGGGTGAAGGAGATAATGCAATCTATGGCTGAAGAAACGAAAATCGGGAAAAAAATGAAACAAAACAAAAAAAACAAAACAAAACAAAACAAACCTTGCGCATAAAACCAGAAAATTCAAAAAAAAAAAAATTTGAAGAGATGAAAATGATAAAATGTTATTGCCTAAAATAGGGTTTCACTTGAAAAGTCACCGGAAGGACCAAAAGTGTTTAAAATATGATATTCTAAGTTGTTAAATGACAAAAATGATTGTTTGTGACTAAATTTGAAATTGCACAAAAGATAAGGGACCTCCACTAGATTTAACTTATTCAGAAAATAATTAAAAAATTGAAGAGACGAAAATATTCTTACATGAAATAGGATTTCACCAAAAAAGCTATCGAAATAATAAAAAATGCATGTCTAAAATATGATAGTTTGCGGTGTTAAATGACACAAACAATAGTTTATGACTAAATTTAAAATTACCACAAAACAATGTATCTTTGATAGAATTCACTCTTCACTTTTGCAAGTTTGCCTCCTAAATCTTTAAGTTATGGGTGCAAAATTGGCATGTAATGTACCATCATAATGTTGAATGAATTCAGCTGCCAAAAATTGAACCGTGCGAACACATCTTATACTATACGCACGCCTATATCAATAACAAGATGGTGCGTTAATGGGTGACTAATAGTCATAGAGAATAACAATGGTAAGGGTGTCTAACATTGTCTTTATATTTTTTAAGTTTGAGTCTGAAAGTAGAGATTTACAATGATGCTTAAGTTTATATATAATTATTAATGTAAAATCTGAAGCTACTTTGTTAAAATTGAAAATTTACAATGTAAATTTTAAAATTTCAAAAATTCTAAGTGAATCCACAAAATCAAAACCGACAATCTCAGTTGTTCGAAAAAGTTAGCCTGGCCAAAATTAGACTAAGTGACCTAATTGACATCCCTAATCTTTACGCAACATTACACAAGCAAGCATGACAATAATGGAGGGGAAAAAAAAGACACATACTATACACAAATAGTGATTTTTAAATGTTTTTTTTTTTTTTTTTGGTGAGAAATACACAAATAGTATTAATCATGTACAAGGCCAACTAACCCTCCGTCGGCTAATGGCGTCTGGGGAGACTAAGGAAATCATCAAGAACGTGAATGTCAACCCACCCACACGAACACAACATATTACACATATACCATGTTTTTTTAGGTCTTTTTTTTTCTTCTTCTTTTCTTGTGCTTTATCTTTCTTTTTTCTTTTTTCTTTTTGCCAAAAATAATTTAATTCATTTTTTTACAATGAAAAATCCACAATCACTATTACAAAGTATGTATTAAATAAACTCTACGCATTTGTAATAGCTCTAAAAACCACACAAAAAAAATACAAATAGTATATTAGAAAGAAATAATTTGAATTCTTTTATTGTTGTTCAATGTTCATTGAACAGAATGATGCAATAATTGAATTTTATATAGATTGATAAGGCCAAAGTTGCACGAGGCCTCTCTTTTGTTCTCTTGTACTTTTGGCTACTAGCTTCACTCGGTTGGTTGGAGACCATCCCCATCCACCCCCTCCATTATTTCCACAGCTTTTCACCATCGTTGCAGTTGTTACGTTGCATGCACATAATTAACCCTTAGCCTCGCTCTCTCTCTCTCTATATATATATATATAGTTACGATCATATGAGATCACATGTTTAGATGAGATTGTGAGATCAAATTTTATGCATCAATTTAATTAATTTTAATGATCTAGATAGATTAATCTAGATTAAGTGTGTGGGAATGCAATTAAGTGTGCGTGAAGACGATTGATCTAGATTGGTCTAGGTGAGATTGTGAGATCAAATCTTGTACATCAATCTAATTAATTTTAATGGTCTAGATTGATCTAGATTAAGTGTGTGCGAACACGATTGATCTAGACCATTAAAATTTATTAGATTGACGCACAAAATTTAATATCATAATCTCACATAAATAGGCGATCTAATAGGAACCTTCCCATATATATATATATATATATATATATATATATATATAGCAAAATCTCATTTATTTGTATTGTACTGTTTGTTTCAACTATCTTTGACAGAGGTTTTTCTAGATGTATCGTAGAACAACAGGACATGACCAACACCAAACGTACCACTAAGCTTTCCAATGTATGTACCACTGCTACTTTTTTGGCATGTCAGACAATAATGACTGTCCAAAGATTCATTTTGCCGCACCAAATGTTTTGTGAATATACCAATAATTCATATTTCATACTTTGATTTACAGAAAAATTTATAATTACTATTCAAAAATATAATTTAGATGAAATATGTCGGATGATCTTGACTGGTAAAGGATCACAAGTAAATCAGCATAAATTAATTATTCATAATTGATCAATTCAAATCATTAAAATTAATACACAACTTTCACAAGAATATTTTTGTTTTTTTTTAATGAAATGAAAAAAAAAATCAATTTTGATCTCTCAATATTATGAGCATGCATGTAGATTTACTTTCTAATCATTCATGATGTAGATTTAGTAAATCTATTGTTATTAATGATGGAAGATTTTGATTATAAATTTGTCAATTTGATAAGAACTAAAAGAGGGACTAATAAATTATCACATTTAATAATAATTGATCAGAGAAACTAATTCTATTTTATTATCATTGAATATTTTTGTTAAATTGTTTATTAGACTTAAAGCGGTTGTCAGTCATGCAACGTAGCCTCGCCTTGTTGGTTGTGACATCAATTTCTATCCTTAATAATAACATGATGTAATTCCTTTGTTGTCCAAACAATATAATGAAAAATTAAATATACAGGCTAATTTTTAATAAAATATTTTATACTATATATCATTATATAAAATTATATTTGATTAAACTACAACTAAATCATTTAGTTTACAAATAATTAGAGCAACTTTGAGTTGCCAATTAGGAGAAAAAGGAGAAAGAATAAGGAAAAAGAGAGAGAGAGAAAAAAAAAAAAAAAAACAGAAGACGCCCCAACCGGCGCGTGCAATACAACCCGGCTGGGCACTGTATGCATGTGCGCGAAACGCGCAACAGTGCGCCAGCTTCTCCAATTTCTCTGTGTCGCAGGACCCACAAAAAATCATCTGCGGGATGCCCCCAAATATTCTCTCCTCTCCCTCTCTCCTCCACCTAATCTTTGCCTCCTAAAAAACTTACCCAAAAAATGCATTGATGGGGATTATCTTAGTGATGTCAACGTACACGACACGTGTCGCACAAATTACATCAAATAGAGTACAAGAATTGATATAAAGAAATTTGATATAATCATGCAAAATGTATTTTTCTTCTGGATAATACTATATAATACTAAGTCATTTACTTCAAGCAAGAAATTTTTTGTCAAAAGTGTCGAGTAATAATTGATCGTTAGGCTGTCAATTATTGAGTCAATAATCAATCATAATACAGATCGTCGACCGAAAAGATTTGTCGTGGTTCGTATATTATATTATTATATACTATAATGGTCCATCATGCATGATTGAACGTACACACGCATGGTTTCAAGTATCAATCCAATTGGGATATAGTTGCAGAGGAAATGGAGAGCTGGAATCAATTTTCTTCACACAAATTAAAGAATTTTATTAAAATAAATAATTTAGTTTACAGTGATAAAGAAAAGTGAATAGTCGACTTTTTGTTGTTTACTTGTTTTGTACGTTATGTCTAATCAGAGCAGGTAATAAGTAGGGTGGTATGCAATAATTGACCGCACGTGTGGCAGGTCAATCCACGTGGAGTGGGTCTTGTCCATAAATTAGTTTTGTCTCCTCACAATTTTTATTATGAAAATTGTACGTTATTTGCTTAGATTTTATGAAAGAATCAAACGCAACACTTTTAAATTAGGTTGCTTAGAATTGGAAAAATAAAAAATAATAATAATAAGAAAATGAGACGCAATAATTTTTAAAATATAAGACACAAAATACATAAAATGCATACAAATATGGAGTAAATATAACTACGTTTTCATGTGTATATATATAATCAAATTCAAATGAGAACAAAATTTATTGTAAGAATCTGCAAATTGAACTCGTCTCATTTGTCTATCAAAGATAATTAAAAGTTTAAAATTTAAAAAAAGTAAAAAAAAAAATTGGTAGTATTTTTGGTAATTATTACTATGCATTAAGAAATAATTGATAGTACATCTGTGAATAACTAATAGTGCATACAATTGAGTATACTATTATAAATATGAGTGTTATACACGGATGCACGATCAAACTTTTTTTAGTGCATCATAATAGTTACGAAAATGTCATCACATTTTTTTAAATTTCCCGTCATTGATCATCATAGATGTGTGGATGAAATTAATCCACAGACTCTTACAGAAAGTATATATAATTCTTATTTCATAGACCCAGTTAAGCACAAAAAGTTATTTTAGGACTGAATCGAAAAAAATCACTATGGTGAGAACTAAATTGAATATTAATCCTTTAATATTAGTTATAACCAAAGTATTTATAAAAGTTACTACTTACAATTTTAATTTCTCAAACACTCTCATTGTTTTGTAAGCATTTTCATCTTCTCATTTTTTTGATTGTGCTCGAGCCCAATCTAAACTATGATCATTTGATTCAAGAGTCGAGCTAATAGAGACACACTGTTGATGGATATATTGTGAATGGATCCGAACTGACCCGAGAGCATGGAGCAAGAACGGGGCCTCGGGGCGGTGCCACGTACCTGCCCCGGCGCGAGGCCTCGGCACAAGCTTGGCTGGAGGTCGGCCCGAGCTCGGCAGCCGACCACGGCCGCGTTGCCCGGTCTCCGGACCGGGCGCGGTCAAGGCGAGGATAACCGTTTCCCCCGATTTAGGAGGACAGTTAGGAGGACATGACTTGTATAAAAGGCCTTCCCTTTGTCCAATTAAGACACATTCTATCTATCTTACATACTTTGTCCTAACAAATCATTGTAATATTCTATTTACAACATTTAATACGATATACGGTCCCCGCGACCTTTACAACATCGTTTCGTTCGTCTTATCTTATATTAATTACGTTCTTATCAGGGTTTAATAATTCGGACCACCCCGAATTAATTAAATCCATCAACTGTGATTGTGAAGACAAAGGATCTGATATAATTAAGCCACTCTGCCATTTCACCCACATATCTAGTAGACCTAAACAATGTGGATGTTGATTTTGCAATTGTCTTCCCTTGCCTTATTACTTTTTTTCCGTATTGAATCAACATATATTATTAATACGTTCATAATAATAACATATGTTTACTAATATAATGATGATTTTTTCGGGACCAGATCCACCATAAACTGAGTGTATGTGGAAGTACAGAACGGGAGGTGTAGGTAGGAAAATAGTAATTTTATTCTTCTTGAAGACTTTCCCATTCTTTTTATTCTTCTTTTCTTTTTTTTTTTTCTTTTTTTTTTTCTTGTCTAGTTTCTTCGAGAATTTTGGACTTTGATTCTTCATGTGTCCAGTGTTTCCACATTCATACCGCACAATATCATCTCCCTTTTATTTTCCTTTGTTACCTTTAGATGAAGATCTCTTAGATGATTCTCTGATCCCTCGCTACATTTCTTGAATTTCATATATCTTTTAAGCAAGGTTGTAAAAATCGCTAGGCGCCCTCTAGGTGCCTGGGGACCGCCTAGGGCGTCTAGAGTGATTAATCGGCGCCTAGGTAGCCGACCGCCTAGCGCCTAGGCGCGATTTTTGCAACACTGCTTTTAAGCATGGCCATCTCTTCATCATCACGTTCATATTCTTTAGTTGGTGCCACTTTAGGAGCTTTTTCTTCTCTAATGTTTAAGGTTATTGTTATTTTAACATTGTTCTTTATAGCTAGCTTATTCTTGGCAAGATACACTTAATTGAGAAGTGACCCCCAAAGATCATCCACTACTGCACTTTCATGGTCTTAAGATCTTTATTGAGAAATGTCCAACAATCAAATTTTTAAAACAGAAAGTATTGACGGGTCTGTGTAAATTAAAGGGGTTCACATTACCTTTGAGTAGGCTCGGGGAAAACATCCAATTCTAACCAACTACTAGAACGCTTGATGGGTTCCCTGCCAGGTTCAATACACCTGTTGTGGTCTACCTTTGAACCAATGGGTTTGTTCAATGGATCAATTGAACCCATTGATTGCACCACACTCTAAATGGATTGGTTTGTTGACCTCGTTGAATATATAGTACCTAATAAGGTATATCCTTCGCTTGTATGATCATAAACCTGTTTGTTATATATGCTGTAGGTCACGTAGGCCTCATCCCGAGCTGGGCCGACCCTACTCGAGTTCAAGTATAGTTTCGCCCCTTCAGACTGATTGCAGTTATGCCTCACGCCCGGTGATCAGAATTATCCTCCTGACCCAACATACTCAGATCGACTATACCAAATTTAAATTTCTCAACATTAAGGGATAGATGACACTACTCCTCTTTAACTGGTCGCCTTGCACCAACGCAAATGTCAGGAATCACCAACCAAGTGGACCTATGGGAAGTGCCACGCCAACCACACCACTCCACACCTGTGCATGGGGAAAGTGTGGTAGGCATGCCGAACGCACGACATGTGATTCCCAAAATCCCTATAAATAACGCATTTAGTGTCGGGTAACCTTCTTATCAGCAATGCATCTTAGCTTGGAAATGCCGAACCCACTGTCTCTGTTACATGAGCTTGTACACATATACCGTGGAGAATACTTTAGCGTATTCGTACATCTCAATGTATTTACCACATCAATACTGTTGCTTTCGATCTGCTCCTCGATCACTTGTTTAAAACAATTGCAATTGGAATTCCACACTAGGAGGGAGGTACACAAAGTATAATGAATTAAAATATAATGTGTACACTCCATTACAATTGTTTGTTAACATGAAAATCAAGATTATATAGCATATAAATGCTAACATATTCTAATTTTTTAAGTTAATAAATACAACTTTTGACTTTTAATTTGATGAGTTTCATTTGATTTTTTTTTTTAACATTGTTGATTCTTTACCATGTAGTATTTGTTCTATACTTTTTTAATTTTTTTCAACTCAAAAAATCAATGTCTTCACCGCCACCAAGGTTCGATTATGTTACCATCCATTTGAAATGATAATAAATGTGTCATCACATTAAAACTTAAAAAGTAGAAGATCAACTTGAAAATAATAGTATCTACCTCTTATATATATATATATATATATATATATATATATATATATATATATATATATATAACACGGCATTAAATAAAATGAATAAATCTGTCACAATAGTATCTACCTCAATCAAATATCAATGTCGTCAACACTATTATTATCACTCTTATCATGCTGCTGTTCCCTCACTTCTTTGTCTGTTTCTGCAACTTTCACTTTATAATAAGTCGGCCAAAAACAATTCATGAAGGATAGGGTGTATGGCTAACTGTCATTTTCACTCTCAGCTTTTTATCCCCAAAAACTACTCAACCTGGCGTTGGGTAAAAATTAATTCTCACATTCTAGTCAATAAAAAAATTATAACTTAAAAATTAAAAAAACTACTGTTATACAAACACAACAATTGTGTTAACCGTTATGTTGAATTAGTATTAATTATGAAGTATTCTTTTATAATTATAACAATATTAATAATAAAATAAAAAATAATTAATAATAACACAAAGTTAATAATAAATTATAAAAAATATTTAAGAGTTAAGTAAATAGCACAATACACTTATGCTCTTATAGGTTGTTTTACATGAAATCATCTAAAAGAGCAAATAATTAATTTATCAAACACCTTTCTATAAGTAGCTAATACTATCAGTTAATCAAACTAGCTAACACAATTAGCTATCACCTATCAACTAATTTCCAAATACTCCTATGTGTTTGTAGTTAACATATATTTACATTTGTAAATAATTTGAAAGCACGTGCATAATATGTTAACTACATACGCATAATATGTTAACTGCAGACACATAACATGTAGTTAACATATTATGTTATTGCAATTAACATATTATACGTCTGTAATTAATATATTATATGCATGTAGTTAACAAATTATGTGTTTTAAATTTATTTACAGACAAATAATTTATTAACTGAAAGCGCATAATATGTTTATTATAAACATATAATTTTACCAAGTTGTTTGTGGTACACTGGTATTTGGTTGCTCCCTTATGTGTAAGGTCTAGGGTTTAAGCCTTGGTGTAGGTGTAGATTGAATATGTGAGTATCTCCCTATTTCTTTTGTAATAAAAAATAAACATATAATTCGTCCCATGTGTGGTGGGTTGCCTCGGTGGAGGCAATTACAGTGACATTTGATATAGTACTGTGTGTATCTCATTCTTTTATAATAAATAAACGTATAATTCTTAGACATAATCCATAATACACAATCGTTATATCGTGCACCCCTAAAATATTCACGGTTTCGTATGTACAGAATTGTATGGTAGAATACACATAACTCTTAACGTAATACACATAAATTCTTACACATAATACACATAAACTCTTTAAAAAAAAAAATCTGTAACGGGATTGGATGGACAGAACAGTGTCCGTCGCGTCAACTCCCTCAACTTATAAAAAAAACATCATTTTGGATCATGGCGTACAATGCATTGTGCCTTCTGATGGATCGATATAATTTGCCTATAATACAAGGTGAACCAAGATCCATGATATAACAATTCGCAAATTATGCCCTGGAAACGTGTTCACCGTGAATGATGAACACAAGTCCAAACGGCGTCGTTTTTACGCAAAAAAATAAAATAAAATAAAAAATAAAAAAATCGCGGATGTGGAGTTAACGACGCGCGTTTGATCAAATTATGAATTTTCTGTTATGAGATTATGAATGTAATGTAAATTCATAATCTCATAACAGAAAATTCATAATCGCATAAAAGTAAAATATTTATTAAATTATGAATTTTCTGTTATGAGATTATGAATGTAATGTAGATTCATAATCTCATAACAGAAAATTCATAATCTCATAACAGAAAATTCATAATCTCATGGTTCCAAAGTGAATGTGTAGGCATGGTTCCAAAGTGAATGTGCAGGCATGAATTCATAATTTATGAATGTTCGTGATTTCCGACGGGAATGTGTATGGTTCCAAAGTGAATGTGCAAGCATGAATTCATAATTTATGAATATCCGAAATCATTGCTCACTTCAAATTAAAGTGAAACCGCGAAATGTAAAAATGAAGAAGAAAAGTCACGCAATTAATTAAAAGAAAAAAAAATAATAACAATGTACTAACACCGTTGGAACCGGTGTTCACCATTCCATGGCATAACGATTGAGGCAAATTATGCTGTGCATCCGTATGCACCATGCATGGTGCATACGGATGCAAAAACGACGTCGTTTTAATAAAACGCGCGTCTCTCCTTTAAAAAAAAAAAATCAGGTTCGATTCCCAGTAACAACATATGAACTAAAATTCCATAATCGATGAACTATAATTCCATAATCGATGAGCTATAATTCCATAATCGATGAACTATAATTCCATAATCTAATCTATGAACTAAAAATTCCAGAATGAATGAACTAAAATTCCATAATCTATAAACTAAAATTTCAGAATCGATGAACTACAATTCCATAATCTATGAACTATAATTCCATAATCAATGAACTATAATTCCATAATCTATGAACTAAAATTCCAGAATGAATGAAGAATATAATGTTGTTGCTGGGAATCGAACCTGGATTTTTTTTAAAGGGGAGACGCGCGTTTTTTAATAAAACGACGTCGTTTTGACATCCGTATGCACCATGCATGGTGCATACGGATGCACTGCATAACGATTGAACGATTGATAACAATTGCTAGGGTGTCACTTATTGTCTAATTACAATTTAGAGCCCAGCGGCAATTTGAAATTGGTCCAAATTGGTCAACCCTGCCCATATGTTAACAAGCCTGCACAAGGCCGGTACTTTTTTTTTTTTTTTTTTGGTCCCATTTACCTAACTGACACGGTAACTGTATTAACTGTGGTGCATGTTTCACTTTTTTGCAGGTGTTTCACTTTTCTTGGCAGCTTTAGATTTATCCACATCGGTCTTAATAATGCACTGTGGAATCTTTCTGTTCTCTTTGCTTTTGCTAGGAGTGGAACCAAAACAAACCTTATCTGTTTCTGTCAAACATGCGACCCATGCATGTATGTAAGCTAATTAATTGTGCACGAATGGATTAAGATCGAGAGAACTATACAATTATGGATGTATGTATATGTATATATGTGTAAATATTACGATGAATCAAATTAAAGAGAACTATACAATTATGGATGTATGTATATGTATATATGTGTAAATATTACGATGAATCAAATTAAAGGTGAATCAGAAATTTAAATTCCTCTTTATCAGCCTCTCTCATCATGAAGATAACAATTGTTTCAAAAGATTGAATTCTTAATCCCCAAGAGCTTTAATTTCCACATCCTAACCCGACAGTTAGAACATTTAAGACGATATAAATTATAGTGACTCAATAGTTCAAAAAGCAGGATCAAATGTCAATGTGAATCTGTTCACTTTGAACATAATTATTATATTTTTACAGCTGAAGTTTGAATTTTTTATCTTTTCTCCAAATATGTTTACTGAACCAGTTAACTAAGCTCGTGACTGAATTGGTACATTTCTTAAGTTTAAAAGAAGAGATCAGCAATATGGGGAAACGAGGTATGGCGACTGCATATACCTAGTAACCTAGCTAGCTAGCGCAGCTTTCTATCCGTTGGTTTGATCAGATGTGAAAATTATGTTAGCAGCAGATTAAATGGGCAGCGGATTGGTTTGGAGAAGCAGCCAAACCTCATCCGGACCCGTCTACAGAGGATGCCCATCATTATTAATTTTAATAGTGGAGGTGAAAGACTTAGAGCATCCACAATAATAATATGGGGAGAATGCAGCATTAATTCACTCAGTTTAAATTTATAGTTAATGTGATGGAGAATAAATTTGGAAAGAATGCCTCTACAAATGTAAAAAATTATGTCAGAAATCAAAAAATGGAGGAATAGATGTTGTGCGCGTTTCGCGCACAGCAGCAACCCATACAGGCGTGTGCAATCAGGTGGGCTTTAGTTTTTAGTTTTTTTTTTTTCCCCTCCCCTTCCCGCATTCTCTTTCCTAATCACTCTCACATTCTTCCCAACTGATAATTAAGAGATTGAGTTGACTATAAATAATCATTTTGGTTATTTGTATAATACTTTTTTTTGGTATGTTTAGGGTTTTCACAATGACAAATCACTTCGTTGGATTGTAGATTTTTTTTAGATGGTTGGATTTTAGACACCTTTTTTGGGTAGGACAACTGGCCTAGAGAATCGAATCATTGACCTTTGATTAAGGATAGATGAGTCTCTTCCACTCAACCACACCCCTAGATTTAGTAAAAATTATATTGATGGAATAATATTCAGTATGAGAAATCTAACATGGCGTTTGGTTCAAAGAATAAAAATAAAGGGAATAGAATAGAATCCAACAAGAATAAAATAAGAAAGGAGTAGAATATGAATACTATTTTGTTTTTCATTGAGAGCATCACACTAGAAAAATTATTTCCAGGCTTGAGACAAAATAATAATAATAATAATAATAATAATAATAATAATAATAATAATAATAATAATACTCCATCTGTCATATTTTATTTGTCTTACTTACTATTAATTGGTCAAACCAACTATTTATTCTTTGCTTATTTTTATTAGCATTTTCTTATAATTTTTAAATTTAATTTTTTTTTGTGTGTTTAATAGTACTTTAATTGTAGATTTTAAATATATAAATTTTACATACTAATTTTAAACTTCATATTATAAAAATTTAAATTGTACTCCGTAAATAACTTCAGTTAAATTTTGTTAACTGAACTCTGACACATTAAATGAGACGGAGGGAGTAATAATAAAGGGTTATACATTGGTCGCAACCCAATATTAATGAGTTAGTGGGTAACACATTGATTCATTTTGCTCATATGAGGATATACCAAAGAGGTATATATCCATAGATGAAGCACAAAGACTACTATAGGATGATGAAACATCCAATTGATGTGCTGGATACAGAAAGTTCGTTGATCCTTGAGAATTAAGAACATTTGAATAACTTATCACATTAAGGACAATGTGATTTTGATGAGTACGGAAATAATACACTCATGATGTAATGTTGTATGGGCAACTCAACTGATCATAAAGGTAAAAATTGAGCAAAGGCCTAGCCTCTGTGGTGCATGTTCAGTTGAGTTACCATAATTTACATCCTTCCAGATGCTCTGTCGGGCCGGGGTATGAGGGACCCTTAGGGTTGGGGTTCAATCTTTTGGAAAGAATGATGTAATGTTGTTGTTGTTATTATTATCCTTTATCCTTTATATAATAAAGCTATATGGTTTGGAAAATAATTAATGTAACACCATACTTTATTATAAAAAAAAAAAAACACAACATTTAAAAAAATAAAATAGCTATATATTATATAATCATATAAAAAATATACTTTTGAAAAATAAAATAGCTATATATTATATAATCATATAAAAAATGTGTTCAATTAGAGTTTAAATTTACACATACAAAATTTGAAATTTGCTTTCCAAATGTAATTATCTTAGTTATTATTTGTATTGTGAAAATTATAATATAGATGAAATACAATTAAGAATAAATCAATGTAATTATGTAAATTATCTCTATAAGTTTATTTGAATATATGCACATAATTAGAGATTATATTAACCATACAAAATTTTAATTTTAATTTTGTATTCTATAAAAATAATAAATACTTGACCAATGAAAGCTAAAAAATATTATTATATTAAATAATTTAAAATATTTTAATTTTTCTATTTTTTATTTATATTTATAATAACATAATTTTTTTCCGTGCATTGCGCGGGTGAATTACTAGTTTAAATAATAACAACTATTCTAGGCATTTAATTGACAGTTATAACAATTTACAAATATTCTAGTTGAATAACAACTATATAGGCATTTTATTGACAGTTATAACACTTTACAAATAATTGGGTTAGTGGGTGATTTTTATGATCTTGTATATATAGGCATAGAGTTACCTATGCAAGTGAAGAAGGAACCAAATAATATATTAAATTGGTTTGGAGACTTTATGTTCTCTTATCTCTATTTTTTGGAGTTGATGGTCACTTGAAGCATAGTCATATCTTTTTTCTCCCACTTTCTTTGAAGTTTAGATCTTGATTTGAAGAATATTTCATACAATAAATTTACAATTCTTTCACTAATTTATCTACATTCTTACAATTCTCTCCTACTTTCAAAAGTGATCCACTTTCACATCTCATCTCATTATTATAATATAATATCAAAATAATAATATAATAATAAATAAATTAATTAAAAAGTACAAAAGTATTTTGAAAGCTTTCAAGCCACATAGGCTTAAAAAAATTAATAAAAAAATCCACATAAGTTTGAAAGTGGGTGCTAAACTTGTTGGCGTGCATGGTGCACACGGAATTGGATTCATAATTTCTAGATTATAGATTCATAATTACTGAGCTCTATATTCACAATTACAAAACTCTATGTTCATAATTTTCAATGTTCATATTTCCAATTGTTGAACTCTGTATCACAAATCACTTAACTATACGTCCATAATTTGATAATTATACAATTTATAAATCATGAATCTATAGTATAGAAATTATGAATCTATATTATAAAAATTATGAATGTATAGTATAGAAATTATGAACTTATAATATAGAAATTATGAATCCAATTTCGTGTGCACCTTACATGGTGCACACTGTTGCATAGCATAACGCTCCAAACTTGTTAGGATAAAAACAAAAAACAGCCCATGCATCGAGCAAAAATTAAATTTGTGGAATATTGAGCTTCGACTTATCCATACATGAAGCACTTTGCTTTTGGATTTTGTATACAGCAAAAAGAGGGTAATTGACCCATCACAATTTTTATTTCAAATTAAAAAAAAACTATTTTAAATAAAAAATAATCGAGCCCAATGGGGAGGCCCAACAAGCATGGGAAGGCAAATTATATCGTGCACCGCAGTGCATAATAGACTATGCACCGAACTTCTAAATGACGTTGTTTGTTTAATGAAAAGAAACGGCACTCATTTCGCACTGTTTTGCACTGTTCCACAAAAAGTAACTCTTTTATTCAGTTTCATTTTGTATATACTGCAGTTTCATTTTAACACAACCACAGTTTCATTTTGATATAACTACAGTTTCAATTTGATATTTATACACTCAAATTTGTGAAAATGTTATTTAATTTTATTTTATATACACTATAGTTCATTAAAACACAACTACATTATCATTTCAATATAACTATAGTTTCATTGCACAATATACACCCAATATGTGAAATGTTATTCAGTTTTATTTTGTATACACTGCAGTTTCATTTCAACACAACTACATTTTCATTTCAATTCAGTTGCAGTTTCATTTGATAATATAAAAATAATACCAGAGACAGTGTCAGTTTAGATACAATGTAGTTTCAGTTGGTAATTAATACACCAAACATGCGCACCCCCGTTAACTGTAATGGCGAGCCGTTTCTTTTAAGTAAAGAAACTACATCGTTTTTAGACCGCGGTCCACAATATAATTGCTGGCATGGGAAAGCTACAAATTAAATACAATATTAGTAAGAGTAATACAACCCACTCGCCCCAAATGTTTCCGTAAAAAATGTAGTACTAATTAGGAATAAAGTGTTTATTCTTTCAAGCACCTTGTGTTCAAATGACACCTCTATGGCTCTTTATTATGAAGGAAGGTCACGGGATCGAACCCTGGTGGTGGGTAGGGGTGATCGCAGTTCCAATTCCGATTCCGCAAATGGTGAAACCGGAACCAGAACCTTATATTAAGGTTCTGGTTTTAAACTGCCGTTTCTGTCCGGATTTTTTTTTTTTTTTAAAACTAATGTTAAAAGTTTTGGCTAATGGCCATGCTATTGGCAGCCAGCAGGCCACTGGCCTACGCTAGTGGCCTGGTGGTCTAGACTTTTGAAAAGCCAAAGCCTTGCTGCTCTGGCTTTTCAAATTTCAACTTTTTTTTTTTTTTACGGTTTGGAACCGGAACCGTCCGGTCTCGAATCAGAACCAGCGGTTCCGATTCCAATATTTTGAAAATCTTAACCGGAATCGGAACCGTACGGACGGTTCTGAATCGGTTTTGGTTAGCACAGTAACAATTACGGTTGAACCGAACCGTGGTCACCCGTAGTGTGGTGGGTTTTTAATAGAGTCAAAAGTACTAAAAAAAAATGTGTTTAACCCTTACATAGGAAAAGTTTAATACCTTTGATTAAAAAAAAATGTAAAAGTTTTACATTTTGACTTAAAAGTATTACATTTTTTTCTTATAAGTATTACATTTTCTCTTATAAGTAACAAACACTTGTCAACATTACTTATAAGGAAAAATGTAATACTTTTGATGAAAAATGTAATACTTTTACATCAAAATTTATAAGTATCACATTTTCTACTCAAAAAATATTATACTTTCCTTATAAGTAATAAACATTCTATTCCTGATTAGTATTAGAGTAAAAGTATTACATTTTTATATTGAATGGACCTGACCTATTTCACATATAAGGATCCGTGAAACGGTCTCACCCAAATGTGACCCATTATTTATATCAACCTAACTTACTTATCTGCGATTAGAGTTAGTCATTATTTAAATTATCTTAATTAATTAAAGTCATATATACTAAAATCAAACACAAAAATATAAAACATGCATATACAAGAATATTGTGAATCTTGAATCTAAAACGTCATTTGACATATTAATTTGAACAAATTGCATTTTTAGTCCTGTGAGTATTAGGATACTGACAATTTGAGTACATGACTTTCAAAACTCCCAATTTAAACCTTTACCTATGCAAAAATTGGCAGATTTAGTCCTCCGGGCCAAATTGCCGGCCAATTTTGGCCGGAAAAACATAAATTGGCTCGAATTTATTTGTGTCGATGGCAAAATCGTCATTTCACTCCCTTCTTCTTCATTCTCCATTTCTTCTTCGTTCTTCTTCTTCTTTTTCTTCTTCGTTCTTCTTCTTCTTTCTTTCTTCTTTGCTGCTTCTTTAATCTATTACTTGTAGCTTTTGTTATCATTAATAATTTATTTTGAATTTCTAAATTGTTAAAGAATATATTAATCATTTCGCAAAATTTTCTTAAATTCCCTTCATGAAATAATCTTCATATATAAATCACTATATCCACACGCTTATGGAGATGCCTTCCGAGCTTCTAAGAACGGACAGGGCGTCGCCGACAGTGACGGAGACGGAGAGGGACCTCAGCGGCGGCTTGCCCAGGCAGAGCTCGGAAAGTTCATGAGCCAACAATATATGTTTATGTATTTATTGATTACATATATGTTTTTATGTACAACCGTATTATTTTTATGTATTTAGGAGAATGGAAAATGGGTGATTGTTGGATTTACCAAATTTGGTTTGAGAGAAATTTAGATGATTTTTGTTTTTATTAAATTAATTAATCATGGCTCATGCATTGTATTGGGTCGGTAAAAAAGCAGCAAAGAAGAAGAAAGAAAGAAGAAGAAAGAAAGAAGAAGAAGAACGAAGAAGAAAGGGAGAATGAAGAAGAAGAGAGTGAAATGACGATTTTGCCCTCAACACAAATAAATTCGAACCAATTTATGTTTTTTCGGCCAAAATTGGCCGGCAATTTGGCCCGGAGGACCAAATTTGCCAATTTTTGCATAGTTAAAGGTCTAAATTGGGAGTTTTGAAAGTCACGTATTCAAATTGTTAGTACCTTAATACTCACAGGACCAAAAGTGCAATTTGTTCTATTAATTTTATAGTGTTATTGGAACGACTAAGCCTGATTCTTGTACTTGTTAGGTTCCTCCCTCATATGAGATTTTTATTTTATTTTACTTTTTATGGAGTGATTAAATTTTTAAAATGTATTTAAAGTTTAGAATATATGATCTATCACTTTCAAAAAAAAAGAATATATGATCTATCAAAAGCGTTGAAAAATTTAACTAAAAAATTGATTAGACGGTAAAACAGGCATGAAATATTGAGATTGATTACCCAAAATGTTTCACAACACTAGAATCAATTAGGGTATGTTGTAAACGAAGATCTCTAATCTTTGTTTTAATGATTTTTAAATATTTGAGAATTTAAATTTTTCATTGAAAGATTAATAGATCAATTAGTATGTAAGTTGGATTGTCCCATCTCACTGGATATAAGTGCCAACAGGCTACAAGCAATATGATTAATAAGTAAATTCATAATTTTCAACGGAACAGGACTGAAGTGAAAAAAACTATGAGGATCATATATATATATAGCCCTCTAGCTACGAGGCTTCTTCCGGAGCATTTTGTTTTGAATGAGGATGAGGAGGAGCAGATTATGCAACTTTTGGAAATTTGTTCGAGTACAAGCAACTCAGCTTCCATGTCACTGCCATTCACAAAAATCACAATCGAGTAATTAATGAAATTGTTGGGTGAGGTTAGTGAAGGACCAAGTCCAACATCCTACCTTTAATTTTGAAAATATGACTGAATAAGAAAATAAAGCCGTGTTTTTTCTACTAGCTATACCTTTTGGCATAATGGTAAATGATTATCTAAAAGAAGCTATGGACGAGGACAGTTGTGGACAGTCGGTGTTTATTTTCTTCATGGTGTCGGACGGCCGCGGAAAAGTGGGTGTCTTTTTTTTTTTTTTAAATAATTTTTAATAAATAAATAATTGTTTTAAAAAATAAATTTAAAAAACATGTGTCAACACCGCAAAGATTTAACCTGCTAAACAAGTCAATTTGGACTTAATTGAACAATTTTACTGATTTAGGGGATTTGAATGAAACTTTTTATACTTAAGCAAATCTAATTACACTATCCAGTTGACATAGTGGTCAATTGGACCCTTTTTCCTAATTTATATTATGTAAATTCAGTACACAAATAATATATTTTTAATATATATTAAAAATATATTTTTTTTATGGTCCAGGACCATGCATCTTGAAAATGTGCCATAGCAAAACATTTATTTTTGGGTTTGGTGAGAAATTATTTATCTGAGAAACTTACTCATAGCGTGTGTCACTCTTCTCCCATATGAGGAAACGAATCTTGTAGGCTTGACGATTTTGGCCGGTCCACAAGCATATCCTCCGCCGCTCCCCGGCGCTTCAAAGGTGAAATTCTTGGGCAGGCTAACTGTTTTATTGGTGTTTCCGGCTTGCCCGACAGAGAGTTGGAATTCACTCACGGAGGCTCTAGATCCATTCCTGCCCCACGAGCTAAGCACCCCTCCTTTGCAGCAGTTTTCTATCTGTTGGTTGTAGGGAGTACCGGACAGCAAGTCCACAACTTCCGGAGTCCTCCTACAGGAATGTGGGATGTTTCCTTTGAATCTGGAACAATCTCCTTGCATTGTTGTTTGAGCTCCCATCATGGTCCATATCACCTCGTACTTTGCCCATCTCCATCCCAATGTCCAACCTGGTTCTCGGATCTTCCTCAACCTCTGATAGTTGTATATGGTCACAATCGCCTGTCACATTTCACAATTGCAATCAATGATGTAGAAGAGCCTAGGCATTAGTCGGGCACTCGGGAATGTCTAGCGCTTAGGAAGACGAGTAATAATATTAAGAAAAACACGACAGTGTACACCCAAAAAAATATATATAAAGCACTCATGTCGAGATAGGCGCTGAGTTAGCAACTCAAGCGCCTAGTCGGGAGCTAAGTTTGACCAACTCAGATATCAAGTTGTCGATTCGGGCGCCTAACCAGTTGACTAATGTCTGCCTAAGAGTAAGATCTCCTTAGCCTTGGCAGAAATTACAACCGTGATTGAAATACAAGATGATCAGTTGATGACAAACATGAGGAAATGAAAACAAATCTTTAGATTCACTCGAGAAAATTGAAAAAAAAAATAAAATATTGTCTGTCTCAACTAAAATATTAAACTGATCGGATATGCTTAACAGAAAAAATGTAGATGAGCTTACAACGTAACCATCAGCTGTCCAGAAGATGACATCCCAGTTTATGGTGATGTTTCCACCATGGTTAAGATCATGACTGGCAGCATCTGGAAGAGATCCAAAAGGGGGGAAATGTCAAAAGGGAAATAAAATTGAAAGTACACAAATAAGAATTGAAGATTATAGCTAGTGCATTGCACATTACAGTAGAAATAAAGTAATTACAATTACCAGCAAATGAGAAGCTGAAGCAGCAAGTGAAGAAGGCCAGCACTAGCAGAAGTAGTATAGACCTGGAAAAGCCCATCTCCAAACTTAGAAAATGAATTGAAATTATTGGCAAATGGCAACACCTTCTTTAAAGACTTCATATTGTTGACTTAGTCCACGGAGCTGTCATAGTCCATGGTCCACATAATAATGATTGGGTCCTGGGCAAATTATTGTATGGACCATGGTCCACACAATGTTATGTGGACCATAACAAAAAGTACATTTTTAATATACTAAATGTACATTATTTTTGTACTGAATGTACATTATATAATATAATATACACTCAGAACAAAAATAATGTATATCCCCTGTATGCAATATACATTATTTTTGTATTGAATGTACATTATTTTTGTACTGAATGTACATTATTTTGTAGTAGACAAAATATAGTCCATATAACTTGTGTGGACCATGGTCCACACAATAATGATTGCAGGTCCTGGGGCATGAACTGTAATTTTAGAATTTGTGTTATTGTTTAAGTCAAACATGAGGGCGGGGTGGCAAGAAAGTAACCCTTAGGGGGTGTTTGGTTCAGGTCATCTTAGATTACCTAGGTAATATGAGTCTGGTAATGTTATATTACCTTGTTTGGTTCAAGTTATGAGATTACCAGGTAATGTTATATTACCTCAAAGCTGATGTGGCGGTAATGTTTCAAGGTAATGTGATTACCCCCATTTTTTTAGGTAATCTTAGATTACCTTGAATTATTCCAACTTTGCCCTTGTTAATTAATCCTTATATAATAATAATAATAATAATAATAATAATAATAATAATAATAATAATAATAATAATAATATATGTTTATATAATCAAATATACATATGTGTATATTTATATATTTAGTTTTTTTAAATATTTAAGCTTTGATATACATTCATAGATATAAATAAATGCACACATAATATATATATATATATATATATATATATATATATATATATATATATATATATATATATTATTGAGGGCATTATTGTAAATTGATCCATATAATCTAAAATATAACCCTGAACCAAACAAGGTAATATTATATTACACCATCCAAACCAAACACACAAGGTAATCTTACATTCCCAAAATCTCACATTACCTTCTCGGAGGTAATCCTATTACCTGGGGTAATCCAAGATTCCGTGAACCAAACGCCCCCTTAAAGTGAAATTTGTTACAAAAGATCAAAAGTTAAATCTTACGAGAGTAATATTTAACATCCTTTTGACAGATTAACAAACGGAGGACAATATTGAGCGATATTACAAAAGTCTGAGACTATTTTATGACACCAAAGTCGTTTAGGACAAAATTGAGAAAAATCACTATAGTCGAGAATAATTTTGGGTATTAACTCATTTTATTTGGGTTAAAACGCTATTTAATTCCAATTTTTATTAAAGTATTTGGATCAACTATATTTTAAGAAAGGGTCAAATTAAATTTGTGAATAGGTGAGACGGGTCATGTCAATATGAAAATGTATTACTGATAAGAAATAAAATGTTTGTTCCTTATAAAGGGAAGTGTAATACTTTTACATTTTAACGTTGGCAAGTGTTTCTTATTTATAAGAGAAAATATAATACTTAGAAAAAAAATGCAATACTTTTAAATCAAAATATAAAAGTGTTACGCTTTTCTTCAAAAATATTTCATTTTTTCATATAATACTTTATTCCTTATTAGTCTTACATTTTTCAGTATAAGTATTATATTTTCATTTTGAGATAGTGTGACACAAGATTTTGACTTTAAGAAATAATGCATTGGAGATAGATTAATTTAATTAATTACTATGTACATAAATTGCATATTTGATTTATGGAATAAATCTACAATGAGACAATGAATTAATAAATAATACCATGTTATGTGTGAACACTATGAGAAAAAAATCACATATCACTTAATATACTTCAATAAAATATTTAATGTAAAAAAATTAATAGTGATATCAATTTGTAATTTTAAATTATGCCATAAGTTAAATCCAATCCCTTAGATATAAACCCCCCAAAAAAGCAAATAAAAATATAAATCTATCCTTTTTTAATTTACTCAAAAATCAAAATGAATAAATGATATATACTCTTCAAGAGCTAGTCAAATGTTATTTAATCAATTAAATATGTTAGAGGCCTTATACTGTGGATCACAATCCATTGTACAAAGTAAACTACTAACATAAAATTTATTTTTTATATATTGAAGATTTATTTTAAGTATATTATTTTAAATCTAATTTTCAGTACGATAAAATGAATCTTTAGTATATTAAAAATAAATAGGATATAATTTGCCAACACGATGAACCTCCAGTGCAACTCTTCAAATTTTGGAAGCAATGGGGTATAAATACTCGGCGAACGGTCGGAGCCGTTCTTTCAACGAAAACTGGAAAAGTCAACCAAAATTTCTCATAGAGTCGCACGGCACGGCTCCATTGTGCTTCCGCTCCAAGAAACCTGTAATTCGAATATTCCTACTTCTAATTAGCAGTCGACTCTTTAGATTTCGATTTTGAGGAAATTGTTTGAAAATCCTTTTTCATTTCCTTAATTTTGGGAACCCTTAAGTTTGAGAGTAGAAAAAGTTTTTGGATTTTGTACTTGCTGAATTGGCGTTTCTCCCTAATGGACGTAAATGCTCGATCTAGCCCAAGTTTCCAAACCGAGATTAATTGGGACAAGTAAGAATCCCTTAGATTTTTTCTTTTGTTTTGTTTCATACTACTATCTCTTCAATTCTGTATGCCAATCGTAGAGAAAATGCCATGATTTTATTGATTTGGATTGATGAAGTGTTTAATTATGGAAATAATCTATTTTGCTGTTTCCTTTTGCAGCTTAATCACTGTTATGTTATGAAGTTATCATTATTCGCACTCTTTGTTAAATTTTGCAGCTGAATTCTGATTTCTTGTAGATTTTTTAGATTTGTTCATATTACCCACCTTTCCTGCAGGCTTGATAAAACTAAGTTTTATCTGGTAGGAGCTGGGATATTTTCTGGGCTCACGGTTGCCCTATATCCCATTTCAGTTGTCAAGACAAGATTGCAGGTGGCTGACCATTATGCTGCAGAAAAGAATGCGTTTTCAGTCTTCAGGGGAATCTTAAGAACGGATGGGATTCCCGGTTTATATAGAGGTTTTGCCACAGTTGTTACGGGTACGATTCCTGTAAGGATTATATATCTGACAGCATTGGAGACAACCAAAGTAGCTGCCTTAAAGATGGTTGAACCATTCAAGTTGTCAGAACCAGCTCAGGCAGCCATAGCAAATGGTGCAGGTGGATTGGTGGCATCGCTTTGTTCACAGTCTGTTTTTGTCCCGATTGATGTGGTATGCTGTTCTTGTCCTAGCGTTTTACTTGTCAGGATACTGAATTGAATTCCATATTGCGTTGACTTTCAAATGATCAACTTAATGATTAATTGGATTGGGTTTTGCAATCGTATTCATATGTGCATTTGTCAATCCTTACTTCTATTGTCTCTTGAACTGATGTTGGCTTTATGGACTTATCAAAGATATATTTAACAGTCAATGTATATCGTTTTTTGGCTTTGATTGGCTTCATTTATGCTGCATGTGAATATGTTGGATCATTCTTTGCTAAATGAATTTCGTTGACATTATGGGAGTAACTTATCAAATTGGATGATGAAGGTTAGCCAAAGGTTAATGGTGCAAGGATACTCAGGCCATGCTAACTACAGTGGGGGCTTTGATGTTGCTCGTAAAATTCTGAAGTCCGAAGGCATTCGTGGCTTATATAGGGGATTCGGTCTCTCTGCTATAACTTATGCCCCGTCAGGTGCAGTTTGGTGGGGAAGCTATGGCGCAAGCCAGCGCTTCATATGGAGGTGAGACATGCGTTCTCATTTCATATAGATGTATTGAAGTACATTTTCCGAGTATACCTTTTCTTTCTCTTCATTTCTTGCATACCTCTAGATTAAGGAATAACGGCTTCTTTTCTGCTAGATGTAGTCCTTTGCAATCTATACTTATGATAGGAAACTGTTTCATGTGTCAGTGTTATAATTTGTTTCTACCAGGCACCTGTTTGGGAGTGATCAAAGTCAACATGCTCCGACTGAGGGAATGATAGTGGCTGTTCAGGCTGGTGGTGGAATTATTGCTGGTGCTACTGCATCTTGTATCACTACTCCGTTTGACACTATTAAGACACGTTTACAGGTATCGAGGAACTTATCTTGCAAGCTATTATCATTACAGAATAAAAGGTTCTTGCTAGGATTAACATTGCAATGACATATTATGTATGCTGTTCTGACATTATTAAGACCCATCTTAACTTATTATGCAAATTCTTTTTGTTACGGAATAAATTATCGTTTTGAGATTACCTTTGCAATGACACTGTAAACCATACTGTTATAGACTATAGTGCAGTGCAGTATAAATTAGACGAACTTATACTCTCTAATGCCAGCTTGTATGCTTTCTCTCATCAGACTTTGTTGTTTTTTAGTCATATCTTTCCTTTGTTTTGTGGGCCAAGGTTGCAGAAGGCGCTAGGCGTTAGTTGGGTGGCCGGGGGGCACCAAGCGCCTAGGGCGCAGCCTAGGCGGCTGAGTAAAATAATACGGAGTAATAATAATAATTTGTAGCCGCCCTAAACCCTAAAAAAAAAAAACACTCGGCTGAGTTGGGCGCCTAGTTAGGCAGCCGACTAAAAGGCGCCTAGGGGTGAAATCTCCTCCGCCTAGGGCGCCTAGGCCGATTTTTACAACAGTATTGTGGGCATGAAGTGGTTAGTTGTGCATTAGATATTTGCTGATTGTACACATTCCATCATTCTCCATTGTTTGTTCTCACTTTCTATTTAATGGCGGGGAAGAAAGGGAGACAATTTAGAATTAGTTAAAGCTTCTATACTACTATTATCTCCATATAGTATATTTGTGCCTAGTTTCAATGTAGATATTTCATGCATTGCAGGTGATGGGGCACAGCAACAACAAACCTACTGCAAGACAAGTTGTTAAACAGCTTATTGCAGAAGATGGTTGGACGGGATTATACAGAGGTTTAGGTCCGAGGTTTTTCAGCATGTCAGCATGGGGAACATCTATGATACTAGCCTATGAATATCTCAGTATGACTCTCTCTCTCTCTCTCTCTCTCTCTCTCTCTCTCTCCCTCGCCCAGCACACTAGCTGCCCTCAAATTCGATCTCCCCACCATACTATTTAGCTGGTTTGATATGCATTCTGCAGTAGCCATCTCCTTTCGACATTTTTTCCCCGTTGCCTATTCTTTGTTCTGCACAGCAAGTAATCTGATGAAAAAAATGTCTTTTTTTTTGCTTTGGTTTTTGAATGTAGAGCGCTTGTGTGCAAGCAATGATGAGGTTCATTGATCAGCTGCATTTGGGAGCTTATTTGATTTCGGCTGCCTAGAGAAGGTATATTGTTGGAGATATTATTTCATGAAATTAAACATGGCAATCGAACTTCATTTGACAGGGATGCAGTTAAATCCATGATTCATTAGTCTAACAAATATTTACAGTGATGTTTTCATTAGTGTGAATAAACCCGAGTCTTTAATGGAGGATAGATTCTGAACTGATTTGATCTTATATGATTTGTTATTGTTGAGTATATAATATATAAATATAAATGTGCAATCCAACTGTCAATTTAGGTTTTAGTTGAGATGGAGCACATGTTTCAATTATCAGAGCCAGTTCTATGCCAAAGTTTTTTTTTTTTTTTTTTTTACTTGGGGGCTCAATTGCATTATGCCATTATCCATTTGACTTAGAGAGTTAGGGGGTCAATTTGACCCTTTTCCCTAAAATTTTTAAGGAAAAATATTACTTGTACTCTCAAATTCTACTTCCAACTTTTATACTATTTGGCACCAGAATCTTACAATTAGATGTATGATATTCGGAAAATAAATGTCCAAAATATTACTTTGAAAACAGTTCACAAGTGGGTTAAACACTTAAACCCAAAGAGAATATAAATAATATAAAATTAATTTATCTAAGGTTTATTTTCAATCACGATTTGAACATAAGTTTTTCGCAAATTATGCCCGGAAAACGTGTTCACCATTAAAAAAAAAAAGAAAAATGGCACTTTTTCTCCTTGAGTTATATACTTATAGCACTTTTTCCCCCTCAATTATTTAGGTAAGCACATTAGCCCATTCAATTATTCTAAAAGTGGTTGTTTTTCCCCCTAATATATTAAATTGACATTTATACCCTTAAAATAAACATTTTATTTATTTTACTTCTCCAACAAATTATTGCGTATACGTAGGGATGACTACGATTCGGTTTGAACTGAATCGGACACTATAGCAATTGAATTAAAAGTTTCCGGTTATGATTTAGATCTAGAACCCAATATTTGGATTTCAATTTATTAAAATTATGAATCAAAAAAATTGGATCCTGAACCGTGAACTGGCGGTTCCGGACCCGATTCGCGATTTTGAACCGTTTTTATTTTAAAATTTTATTTTTATTTTAAAAATAGTCTAAATTCAACAATAAATGTATTTTATTTTTCAGTTCGGAACATGAACCGTCCGTTCCGGGATTTTAATAAACTCTAAATATCGAGTTTCGATTCTAAATTGTAATTGGAATATTTCGGTTTGGTTGCTATAGTGTTTATTTGGTTTGAACCAAATTATGGTCATAATTTGTTGGAGAAGAAAAATAAATAAAATATTTATTTTAAGGGTAAATATGTCCATTTAACATTTTAGGGGGAAAAACAGCCACTTGAATAATTGAGGGGGGGAAAGTGCTATAAGTATATAACTCAGGGGGAAAAAGTGCCATTTTCCCTAAAAAAAAATGTGTTAATGTGGTGTTAAGCGTTTGGTCAGATTATGAATTTTCTGTTATGAGATTATGAATGTACTATAAATTCATAATCTCATAACAGAAAATTCATAATCGCATAAAAGAAAAACATTTATTAAATTATGAATTTTCTGTTTGAGATTATGAATTTACTGTAAATTCATAATCTCATAACAGAAAATTCATAATCTCGTAACAGAAAATTCATAATTTATGAATGTTGAAGAAGCTTGCGCTACAGAGGAGCAGCCATGGTTTTGGACGGGAATGTGTAGGCATGGTTCCAAAGTGAATGTGCAGATATAGATTTATAATTTATGAATGTCCGCCCGCATGGGTAGCTCAACTGGTTATAGAGGTGAAACTTTGGAATAATGACCAAGGATCGAGTCTCACACAGCGGCAGTGTGGGAGCAACCTCTCAAAGTGAGGGGGGCTCCTTGTGCGCAGTGAGCACCGGTCTAGCCTCTATGGTTCATGTTCAGTTGAGTCACAATGATTGCCGGGGTGTGGGCGTTAATTAACAGCACGTTAAAATAGGTGGCGGCGGCGATGACGACGATGGTGAAATATGATAAATTTATATATAGGATAATAAAATTAGGTTAAAGAAAGGGGTAAAAAAGGGATTTTAAAATCTATTTCTGAGCGTTCAGTAATAGGCTAATACCAGGGGAAAGGGGTAAAAAAGGGATTTTAAAATCTATTTCTGAGCGTTCAGTAATAGGCTAATACCAGGGGGGGCCCTAGTAATAGCTATTACCTTATTTGAGGTAATAGGCTATTACTAGGAATATTATTCCTGGTAATAGAAATGGTTACCAAACAACGGAATAGGCCTATTATTGGGAATGCCATTCCCGGCCTATTCCATGATACCACGAAATGTGAAAATGAAGAAGAAAAATCACGCGATTAATTAAGAGAGAAAAAAAAAAGATAACGGTATACTAACACCGTTGGAACCGTGTTCACCATGGACCGTGAACACGGTTCCATGGCATAACGATTGTAAGTTTTTACAGTAATCAAAATTCATGAAATTATCATGTATGAAATTCATCCGACAAGAAAGGATATTTAGTTAGTTCTCTTGCTTTAACCTTAAAGATCTATATATTACCAGATCCATGAATAATTAAATATGCCTCTTCAAAAAATTAAACTACACTCAATAATAATGACATAAATGAGGGTATGATAAAGCATACCTACAAAGTGTTTTTTTTTTTTTTTTTGAAACAATAAAGTTTATAAAGTTAAAAGAGTAATCTTACACATGACATGAATTTTTTTTTTATTTAAAAAAAAATGAAATATAATTTTATTACTGTTTTTTCTCCATTAAATTCAGAATTTGTTTTTACAAAAGTTTTAATTTTTATAATACATTTAACATTTTTCAAAATTAAATTAATGACAAATAAAGATTTAAACTTTTTCATTAATACTATATATAGTGGAAATTATAAGTTATTATGTAAATAATCAAAGTTTAATTATTGTTGCTAATTTTTTATTTTTTTTTGAAGATATTGTTGCTAAAATTTTAAACACTTAATAGGAACATCACATGACAATAAAAATGTGGTATGAGTATGAGATAGGTAGAATGGTCAAATAGGCTCATCTAGTACTTATGAGTGTTCAACTCACACCTTGAATTAAAATAAGATTTAATTTGACACATTAACTCCCAAAATTTCATTCATTTAGCATTTTTTTTTAGGTTTTCCCTAGCAGCAATTATATCGTGGACTATGGTCCAAAAACGGCGTCGTTTCTTTAAAACGGCTGCCGTTACAGTTTAACGGAGCCCGTATTTTTTGGTGTGTTAATTATAAAATGAAACTACAGTATATCTAAAATGAAACTGTCTCACATATTGTTTTTATATTATCAAATGAAATTGCAATTGAATTGAAATGAAATTGTAGTTGTGTTGAAATGAAATTGCAGTATATATAAAATGAAACTGAATAACAGTTTCACATATTTGGGTGTATAATGTCCAATGAAACTGTAGTTATATCGAAATGATAATGTAGTTGTGTTGTAATAAAACTATAGTACATATAAAATGAAACTGAATAACAGTTCCACATATTTGAGTGTTTAATGTCGAAAGAAACTGTAGTTATATCAAAATGAAACTGTAGTTGTGTTGAAATAAAATTGCAGTGTATATTGCCCAATGAAATTGTAGTTATATCGAAATGATAATGTAGTTGTGTTGTAATGAAACTATAGTGTATATAAAATGAAACTGAATAATATTTTCACATATTTGAGTGTATAATGTCGAATGAGACTGTAATTATATCGAAATGAAACTGTAGTTGTGTTAAAATGAAATTGCAATGTATATAAAGTGAAACTGAATATGTTACACAAGCAGATCTACTTTATGCGGAACGGCGCGGAACGAGTGCCGTTTCTTTTCATTAAAAGAAACGGCTTCGTTTTGGACCACGGTATAATTTGCCTTCCCGGCCCTAGGTAACCCTTCCACAATGCTGACATGAAATTAAATAAAAATAAATTTGCTAACTTGGTAATTTGTCACCACCTTCATGGTTGATTTTTAAACCCAATCAAATCCAAATTGTCTCTAATCAAACCCAATTGTTAGACTGTTAGATAGTTGTGGGACGTTATAGTTTTCCTTGGGTAGTTTCATATTCATTAGGTAGCTTTCTGGTTGAACTCTGTGTATAAATAATGTATAGCTTTCATGAATAAAATCATCCAGAATTCTAAACACTTCATTTGGTATCAGTTTTAAGCCTTAAGATCCTATGGCCTCTGAACAAAGCCTTCCAGCCGCTGGCTCCAATGGCGCATCGGCACCACCCGCCACCGCCGCAGAGCAACGCCACTCCACCATGCTCCAGCAGGCTCACCATTATCTGTCGCTCAAGCTCTCCTCTTCGAACTACTTGTACTGGAGAGCTTAGTTAGTACCCTTTCTACGTGGCCAAAATCTCTATGGCTATGTAGATGGCTCTCTCGTTTGTCCACCGGAGAATGCTTCTGCCACCACCAACCCAACCCGTGCTATGTGGATACAACAGGATCAATCGATCCTTAGTATGTTGATATCATCCATGGCGGAAGAAGTATTGTACTTAGCCATTGGTCACTCCACATCGCGGGGTGTTTGGATGGCTATCGAAACGGCACTGGGCTCTTCTTCACGAGCCCGATCATTCAGTTTACTCACGCAGCTTCAAAGCCTCCGACAAGGTGACTCGACTCCGGCCGCGTATCTGGGAAAGCCTCAAGTACTGGTGGAGCAACTCGCCCAGGCAGGCCGCCCAGTGGGGCTTGACGAACAAAACCTCCACGTGTTCCGCGGCCTTCGACCGGAATACCGGAGTCTCGTTGCTTCTCTCACGACGAAAATAGCACCCTTGATGATTCCCGAGGTGGCCGACCTTCTCTCGACGCATGAATACTTGTTTCCGGAGGAGGTGCCGACACCGGCGGCATTGGTTGCTCAACATCACCCAGTTCCTGGAAATAGCAGCCGCGGCAGAGGTCGGAACAACAATCGAGGTGGCAGAAGTGGTCGAGGAGGCATTCGTTGCCAACTATGTGATGTGCCCGGACATACGGCACTCACTTGCTACAGGTTTGTCGATCCTACCTATCGTTGGCCGACTCAGCAACAATCTGGCCAGCGTACAGGTTCAGCACCGCAAGCTCACATGGCCGCTCAACAGCCCCAAGAGGATTTCAACAATGTACCCTTTTCCAACGTTTGGTATCCAGACACTGGAGCCAATGCCCACGCAACACCGAATGGAGCAGTCTTAGATAATGTTGAACCGTACACCGGGGACGACACACTGCGAGTGGGCGATGGTTCAGGTCTGTCCATATTAAACACAGGTTCTTTAAAATTACCCCTTAAGTTACGGTCACTGTCTCTAAATAAAGTGTTACATGTACCTAAATTACGTGCCTCGTTATTGTCTGTTCAAAAGTTCACTCGTGACAACGATGTGTACTTTGAATTTCACCCTTCTCATTTTATTGTGAAGGATCGTTCTACCCAGCAAGTTCTTCTTAAAGGTCCGAGCAACGGGGGGTTGTATTCACTCACTACGTCCACTCCAGTTGCGTTACTGTCAGCCAAAGCTTCTCCTAATGTGTGGCATAATCGACTTGGGCACCCACACAGTCAAGTCCTCCGTCAGGTTCTGTCTAATTGTCCAGTTAGTGGTTCTATCAATTCCGTTAATAATGTATGTACTGCGTGTCAGTTGGGTTAGTCTGCGCGCTTCCCACTCACGCGAATTGCAAAATCTAGTGCGTCTGTACTCGATCTTATATTCACAGACATTTGGGGGCCCTCTCCGGTTTCGTCCGTAGATGGGTATAAGTATTTTGTTATTTTTGTTGACGATTTTTCTCGGTTCATTTGGTACTACCCGATGAAATTAAAATCAGATATTTATGCTATATTTGATAAATTCCGTACGTTTGTAGAAAAACACTTTTACACTCCCATTAAATGTGTTCAGTCTGACGTGGGCGGTGAATATCGCAAACTAAACACGGTATTCACCGCTGCCGGCATTCTACACCGTCAATCTGCACCCCACACACACGAGCAAAATGGCCGTGTGGAGCGCAAACATCGACACATAGTCGAAACTGGGCTAACCTTCTTAGCCCAAAGTCATGTTCCAAAACACTACTGGTCCTATGCGTTTGAGTCGGCTGTTCACTTGATCAATCGCCTTTCGTCTACTGTAACCCAAAATGTGAGTCCGTTCTCAAAATTGTTCCATAAATCCCCAAACTATAGTCTCCTTCGTGTCTTTGGGTGTGAATGCTTCCGTGTTTACGCCCATATAATAAACACAAAATGGACTATCGTTCCAAATCATGTGTTTTTTCTCGGGTACCCCAACTCTTTTCTTGGCTACAGGTGTTTGGACAGAGAATCAGGCCGCATCTATATTGCAAGGCATGTGCGTTTCAATGAGCAGGTGTTCCCTTTCCAACACGTCCAGCAGGATTTCACTGCCTCTGCACCTCAATCCGCGGCGCCTTGGGCGAGTGCACAGGTCCATCATCCACCAGTGCACCCGCCTGCACCACCGTCACCTCCGGTTCATAGCCAATCTGGCCTACCGCCACCCAGCGCTCGACCGGCGAATCGAGCAGCCTCTTCCTCGACGGCACAGGCAGCATCTTCATATTTCCAACCCACCACCTCGTCGACAACAACAACCGGACGTCGACGCGTGAGCCGAACATCCGGACGCATGTCATGCAACTTCGGACAACTACGCATGCACGTCGGCATCCTATGAGTCAACAACCAACGGCAATGGTGGCTTCGGTCAACGATAATGAGCCAACCTGCCACACGCAAGTCATTAAATTGCCACATTGGCGAAAGGCTATGGACACTGAGTTCAATGCGTTATTACAGAATGAAACTTGGCGTCTAATACTGGCACGGGATGACATGAACATAATAGGATGTAAATGGGTTTTCCGTGTTAAGCGCAGGTCCGATGGTACTATCGAGCGCTACAAGGCCCGTCTCGTGGCCAAGGGGTTTAACCAAGTACCTGGTGAGGACTATTTCGAGACATACAGCCCAGTGGCCAAACCGACTATTGTCCGTCTCCTATTAGCATATGTTGTATCAAATAAATGGTCTATGCGTCAGCTCGACGTCCACAATGCTTTTTTAAATGGGCACATTGGTGAGGATATATATATGCGACAACCGCCAGGCTATGCGAATCCTAATTGTCCAGACTATGTGTGTAAACTCCAGCGCTCGTTATACGGCCTAAAGCAAGCCCCTCGGGTGTGGTTCAAGAGATTGCATGACTTTCTTCTGCAGGTTGGGTTTCGTCCGTCAAAAACAGATGTTTCTTTATTCATTTTTTATTCAGGGCAAGTGCGGGCGTATATCCTAGCCTACGTCGACGGCATTCTGTTGCTAGGCTATGATCGTGACATGATCAACACTGTGCTAACTAAATTGTCCACGACGTTTCGCATAAGGGACTTTGGTACGCCAAGATTCTTTCTTGGGATTGAGGCGGCATACAAAGGTGACACGGTAATGCTATCACAACAGCGGTATATGACGGAGTTACTTCGCCGAGCTGGCATGGAGTCCTGCAAACCACTGACAACTCCGATGTCTCTTACCACCTCAAGTGCCGCCACTGAGTCGCCGTTACTAGATGATCTCACGCCATACCGGCGTCTCAGCGGGTCTTTGATGTACCTACTGATCACTCGGCCAGATTTGTCTTTTGCAGTGAATCGCTTGTGTCAATTCATGCACAAACCGACAGAGGATCATTGGGCGGCACTGAAACCGGTGCTGCGCTATGTGCAAGGAACACGGGATTTAGGTCTTCGTCTCACTGCCACATCCTCACCAGTTCTGCACGTTTTCTCCAACTCCGACTGGGTCGGGTGCTCGCTTGATAGGAAATCCACAGTAGGTTATGCGGTGTTCCTGGGCCTCAATCTGGTGTCCTGGGTCTCAAAGAAGCAAGGCACAGTCGCCCGGTCTTCCACCGAAGCTGAATACAAGGCCCTAGCTGATGCTGTAGCCGAGGTCTCGTGGATTCAGTCTCTCCTACGTGAGCTTGGCCTGCATCCACCGACTGCTCCGGTACTCTGGTGCGATAACTTGGGAGCAACTTATCTTTGTGCTAACCCAGTTTTTCACGCGAGGACTAAACACGTCGAAGTGGATTACCATTTTGTCCGTGACAAGGTGGCAACCGGGGGATTGAAGGTGAATTTTGTGTCCACGCACGATCAGTTAGCTGACATCTTTACGAAGGCGCTCGCCTCGTCTCGCTTTGGTGATCTCAGGGTCAAGCTGGGCGTGGTCCCGTGTCCCTCGTCAGCTCGAGGGGGAGTGTTAGACTGTTAGATAGTTGTGGGATGTTATAGTTTTCCTTGGGTAGTTTCCTATTCATTAGGTAGCTTTCTGGTTGAACTCTGTGTAAATAATGTATAGCTTTCATGAATAAAATCATCCAGAATTCTAAACACTTCATTCCAATCACCCATTGTTGAATTTATTTTATTTTATTTTTTATTTATTTATTTTTTTTTTGCAACAAATGACACCATGAATTTTCCAAGTTATTAGTTGTTCAAGAACATAGGGAAAACAAAGACCCAATCATCAATGTTGTTGCTGGTTAATCCATTTGTTCATACGCAACAACAGTTTGGCGGAAGCGAATGTGGATGATACATATGCGGTACTTACTCGCGTACTAGGGCTTTCGGCAGCCCTGCCGAGGATAATTTATTTGAAAAATTTGGTTTCTGAGATTAGTTATGATTCGTTGTCTAATTTCACTTTGTTGATTATGAAGGATTCGAAGGGTTGGTTGGAGGTCAATGGAATTGATGTGTTAATGGATGCCAAGTTTGAGTAGTCTATTCGCTCAGATTTTAGTGAAAGAAATTGATTTTGTGTATATTTTTGACAGATCTTGAGCTTTTCATCAAATTAGCTTCTCATAGAATTTACAGATACACATCAATATATTAATCTAAACTTTAACTACCTAATTCAAACTTCAAAAGTGATGATGTTGATAATTGCGCGCCCATGGAAGTGGTACAATCCCCAAAGCTCAAGATTGAGCTTTGTTCAAATCAAATGAAAAAAAAAAAAAAACAAACAAACAAAAAACATAAAGAATACAGCTTGAAAGACGAGGGTGAAAGCTGCGATGATGGATATGGTGGTGGCTGGATTTGGTCTACGACAGTCGACAGTGAGATACGTACCCAGCCGGTGATATAGTTGTACAGTGCCCACTTTTCTAATTTTAGTTGAAACATTACTTTTTGCAAGTGCTTGCAAGAAAGAGCAAGTTTTGTGCAGAGGTTGAAAATGAATATTGATTTTGAAGAGAGGGTATTTTGCATTTAAAATAAATAAATATCACTTGCTACATCATCAAAATCGAAGGAAAACCTAGAGAAAATGCTTAGGGGGAATTAATGTGTCAAATTAAATATTATGTTAGCTCTGGGTGTGAATTGAACACTTAAAATAGTAAATGAGCATATTTAACCATTTTGTTGTATGTGATATGATGCTCGATGATGACATGTGGACAATGACATGGCAAAATTACCATGCTTTAGAAAATATTTTCAAAAGTCTTCTTCTAACCCATCCCATTTGAAGGGCCAAATAATGACTACTTGTCCTACTTTCAAGATTTAGGCCATGTTCCAATAATTTGTTCTTTCGTCTCTATTATACTCTCCATTCCGGCCAAAGATTCATCGTCTGAAAGTACCCATGCCGAAATCTGGTTTAATTTCACGGTTAATCGTTAGCCAACCAGAAAATGAGCATGAAAGATGCAAGACAATCCAAGCAGACACACATATAATATATATATTATTATTTAAAATTTTTGATAGACGATGAACATTATTCACAATACACGAAGTAGTTAAGACTTAAGAGCAACACTTGGGTGGCAGTTGAGTAGGCAGCTAAGCTAATATAACCTAGGAACCACCACCACCACCACAAGTCCGATGATACGGCCCACAATTCATCTTCCCGTACTTTTTGTCGGAAAAGCAGCTATTTTGTACCGCCCCCTTACAAGCCGTCGCGTTATCCAGCACCGACGTGTAACTAAGATAAGGGTGGTTGCCTGATGTGCTCTCAAGTAGTTTCTTGCTGGTTTCGAAATCCATCATCACAAACTCTTCCCAATGACGCTGGTGTATTCGGGAACCCGACCGCTATAAATGGCCACTGTAATTATCATAACACGGGAATACACCATTGGTGTGTTTTATTACACTATTGGTGTATGTTGTCAACACTGTTGGTGTATTCTGGAACCGGCCCGCTATAAATGGCCACTGTAATTACCATAACACCCCCACTTACCAAAACGCGCAAAAATCTTTAGAATTACCACTGGCGTTAGATTAAACTGATTCAACGACATATATACGATCACACCTAATGACATGACCACATATGAGCGCTCTTCTATATATATATATATATATATATATATATATATATATATATATATATATATATATATATATATATTTGGGTAATATGGTTGAAAAATCCCAAAAATAATAATCCTACGAAAAGATTAATATTATATGGGAAAACAGAAAATCTGGGAAGAAAAATGTGGAGTGTTTGGATATAGGTTTAGCACGAGTTCGAACACGAAGTTCTTTTCCTTAAAACCTTATTTGCTACCACCCACAAGTGCTAGGAGCGTTGTAGCCTAGGTTTCCCAGGATAAAACGTGCTACGATTCTTTGTTTAAGCACCTAAACAAAGAACCCGGCAAACAAAGCAAAACAGTGAACACTAGTTGGTAAAGAAGAGAGTAGAAGCAGAGTTTTGAGAAGCTGAAAGCTACTGGAATTCCTTTCGTTTTTGTACTGTGTAGAATGCTACTGCTCTACCTATCTTTATATAGGGATGTTGGAGTGCTAGCATTCAACATGACCATTAAATTGGTATTAAAACCAATTGTGTAATACCCACCCACTAAGTAGGATTAAACTCAGAATTTAAAATTGAAATTAAAACAGTATTAATTCCGTAACATATGAGCTTAATCTGTACAACAGGCTGAACTTTCGGGTTTCAGACCGTTGGGGTGCAGGTGCACACGAGAGCATAAGGACTAGCAACACGAGAGTGCACCTCTCGTGGTCACAGATGCACGAGAGTGGGCACCTCCGGACAACATTCGTGCCCGCAGGTGAGCTCGGGCTTGAATCAAGCCTTTTCGATCTCCTCTAGTTAGATTTTGATTTCCAACAATATATATATATATATATATATATATATATATATATATATATATATATATATATATATAATAGGATATTTTTCTTTCACTTTTTGGTCACTGTTCTATCCAACAGTACGTACACTTGGAAGAAACTAATGTGGCTGAAAATTAAGATAAGGGTTTCGTGGAAGAACGCGACAAATATAAAACCCGAGAAAAGGAAGCCCATAAACTTTACATGAAAAGATAATTTTAACGTCCAAATTTATAAAAAGTGTAATTACACTCTTTAATAATTTAATATTGAGATAATGAAGTTTAAAAATCGATAAATGGTATGCTATTAGCCTATAATAGGTCATTAGGGTTCTGACATCAATTTTATCTATTTTCGGTGACGATTCACACCCGAAAAGCTAAGGCGACTAGATATTACTGAAAATTATGAAATTTCCGACCACCTGAAAGTGATCTTAAATCAAGTCGAAAGCTTTGTTCCGACCACTTTTGGTATCCGGAAAAACTTTTGTTGCTATTTCCGACAACTTTTTGGACTTTTTGGTATCAACTTGATTTAAGATCACTTTCAGGTGGTCGGAAATTCCATAATTTCCAGTAGTGAGAGTTGGTCGCCTTCTCTGACGGTAGACTGTTGCCTTCCATGAAGAAGGCGAACGGTTGCTCAGAGAAGGCGACTACTAGGTGGTCGCCTTCGCTGGAGAAGGCGACCAACTAGTCGCTAGTCGCCTTCTCTAGTAGACGGCGACGGTTTGACCGTCGCTGATTGCCGGATTGTCGTCGAAGCTGGATAAAATTGATGTTGGAACCCTAATGACCAGTAATAGTAAATTATTTATTGGTGTTTAGACTTCATTGTCTCAATATACCATGTTAAAGTATTACATTTTAATTAAAAAGTATTATAGATCTCACGTGAGAATGTCTTACATAATATGGATCAAGTTAAGCCAAGATTTTTATTGTTCGGTTCAACCCGATCCACTCATATTTTACCTAGAGTAGTCTAGTCCAATTTAAAAAAATAACTGGAGAACATATGGCGTACCTACCCACCCATTTGATCAATTGTTATATTGTAGTCCGCATGAAGAGCTCAGTTGGTCACATGAATAAAATTTGGAAAGAATTGTTATATTGTAGACCATGGGAGATGGGGTTTGCATGGAAATAATTGCTGCATTTGAATGGTGCAATTGGCATTGATGGTACGGTGATGTGATGGTGATGGGATGGGGATGAATAGGGGAGGATAGATACTACTAGGAATAAGTGAAATTAATAAATTTGTATAAAATATAACATTATATTTATAATTTATTTAAAGTATAAATTATATGTAAAATAAATATAATTAGTATAAATAAAATTATTTAATATGAATGTGTTTGATAAAATGATAATACTAAAAAAAAGTTAGTTAAAATGATAATTGACGCACAAAAATAATCAAATATAAATATACAACAACAAGAGAATGTATTGGAAGACATGCATGCCCTTAGGATTGAAATTATGCACCAATCAACCACTATCTTTATTGACAAGTAGTGAAGTACACTTGACTATAACTTCACTTTTTCATTTGTATAAGGTCACATGCACCTAGAAGTTCAAAAAGATGACATTGATTCATGGTTTTATCTTATTACAATATACATCATGGCTGATTATTGGTAATATAATGGTTGGCGATAGCTTTAAGATATTGTGATTTGTGAATGATCAAAAGTTGGTGAATGAATTTGTTCATTAGTGTCGGTCGGTAAAAGAAAACAATAAAAACAAGACAAAATTTAATCAATGAATTTGAATTATTAATAGCTATTAGCTAGAAGAGAGAGATCAGACTTTGATTTCGTTTTCATTATTTTTGTTTGTTTCCATTTTCGTGTCGGGCCAAAGATTCCTCGTCGTCTGAAAGTAACAGAACCGGAGTCCGATAAAATTTCCCGTTTAATCACCGTCAACATAAATGAAGATGAAACACAATTCATGTAGACAAACACGTTTAGATAATATATTGTTTGAGCAAATATCAATTTTGGTTTCACGAGCATTAACAAAATGATAGTTTTGATCCATATGTTTAATTCAATCAATTTTTATTCACGATTATTATTTTATTAGTACCAAAATTTATCACGCTGGTTACCCTTCCATTTAAAACATGTGAAAATCTAAAATTTTTAAGGGTATTTTCATCTTTTTAATTTAAAATCTGAAAAGTCCTAAGATGAATCCTAATTCACAGTTCTCCTCATCATCTTACCTTAATTATATTAATCTAAAAATCAATATGTATGTGCAAGCTTAAGCAAAGCCCACCCAAAATCAGCAAGGCACAATTTTGCCAATCCTTAAACAAAAGCAAAATTCCTAGGCTTAAAGAAACTAAACCTAGTCTAACAAGGGAGGGACCTTGCCCAAGTAGCAGCAATTACAACATAGCCAGCAACATAAACAAGCGAAATAAACAAATAACGCCTCAATTTTACCGAAAATTCGGCAGTATAGCGGCTATGTTTAGTAAATGGCTGTTAGCTGATTGAGTTAATTAGATGGTATAATTAGTTGATAACATTAGCTGATTGTAAAAAAATATTTGATAAATTAACTGTTAGCTGTTGTAGAGGGCCAGACAGACTGTCAAATTAAATTATATTTTTTCATAGATGAAAAAGATACGTACACAACAGTATATATAATATCAAGAGCAGCATATCACCGAGTACAAAAGCCATTATTCCGGCAGCTATGCTATTGGCCACCACCACCACCACCACATCCTCGATTATAAACGTTACAGTTAATCTTGGGATTGTTTGGGTCGCCAACGCAACTTCCATATTGTCTTGCGTTACAAAGTGGCCCTCTATCCATCGAGTCGTAAGAAACATGGTTGTTTGATGCACTCTCAAGAAGTCTCCGGCTGGTCTCCGAATCCATCATCACAAACTCTTCGCCGATGACACCGCCGCCGCGGACGGAAGCCACGGACGGCGGCACAGAAAATAAAGATTGAGCAGCTCCGGCGGCGCATTTGTATATGTTTGGGAGGAGTAGCAGCAAGAGGAGATTAGCAGCAATGCAGCTACACTTGAACAGCCTGTACTTAGCCGCCATCTACACTTTTGCCTTTGATCTATGCAGCAACAGTCCGAATATATAATGGGAATTTTAAAAAAAAAAATCACTTTTTTGGTCACTATTCCTTTTTTTCTTTTTTTTTTCTTTTTTTTTTTTTTCCTTTCATTTGATCGTTATATTCTAATTGGTATCAATTCTTATACTATGGACGAGGATTAACATATGTATTCAGTTGTTGTGTCTTGTGTTTTGAATTATATATGTACCTGAAATAAATTAGTAATTATGTGTTATGTTATGAATTTTTATGTTTTGTGTTATGAAATTATGTGCCTGTGAACACAAATTATGTACATGAATCATATTTAAAATATAAGTAAATATACAACATATGTATGTATGTTGTGATTTTTTATGTATGTTATGAAATTTTATACCTTAAAAGTATAAATTCTATATATACCTTGTCGTTTAGATTTAGAGTCTAAAATACTATGTGGACCTTGTTCCATGATATAAAATGCCAATTGGTATAAAAAACTATTAATGTAAGATGAGTTGGGGTTAGCTCACCCTCACGGGATCGCGACGCTTTGTCCCAACCATTGTAGCACGTGTGTCGCCCAGGGCATAAAGGGCATGATGACTTGACGTCATCCTCATATTCCTCCGGCTTATCACCGGCAATCTGTTCAGGGTTCCAAACTCAACGATGTCAACAAATATTCACACGGCAAATTATTTTGTGGATTTAGGTCCATATTACAAGGTGGACCCCAAGTCCAAAGATACACAATTTACATACTAAATATTCACAAATTCACTTTTTAAAAATCCACAAATTGTAATGATCATGTATTATATTCACAAATTTCCCAATCATAGAAATACAATTTATATTCTAAAAGTTTACAATTTCAATATTAAAAATATACAATTTAGGACCAGGGTACACCTTGAAAGGTAAACCCTGGTCTATGGTATAACAAGTGATATTCACACACTAGATTTGTAAATGAAGGTGACTAAAATTAAAACCCACGTTAGTAATAAGGGGCAATACAATCATATCAACTTTTTACTATTTTTAATTGCATGTATATGTATGCTAACGTAATATACCATAATTAATACGGAGTATAATTTTTCTTTAAGAGTATCAAAGACATATAGTTAAATTCATTGTTGCAAAAATCGCGCTTAGACACTAGACGTCCGGCTAGGCGCTCTAGGAGCCCGCCTAGGCGCCCTAGGCGGTCCCCAAGCGCCTAGAGGGCGCTTAACAATTTTTTCAACACTACTTAAATTAAAGTAACATTTTCTGAATTAAAGAATAATTAGTTCGGGTGGAAGCTAGGGACCTAAAGCAACATCCTTGTCTCCTTGTAAATAAAATATAAATACCTATACAATATGTATATAAAATAATTTAAAAAAAAAAAAAAAAAAACACCGTATGAACAAATTAGCAACGGAATGCAAGAAAGATGACTGTGCAAAGACTTTTGTTTGAACGTTTTGTGGTTTAATTATGACGTCTAGAGTTATTATACTTCCTTGAATACTACACCTAAAAGAAAAGAACTCCAAAATTTAATATAGTTGTCTCATTCTTGTAAGTTATAAAATGCGGCTTAGGCACTAGGCGGTCTTAGACCGCGGTGGTTTCGCCTTTAGGCGCCACCTAATCAGCCAACCGATTAAGCGGTCGAGTCGATCGGCGGACATGATTATAGTAGAAATGATAATAGATTCAAGATCAAAGATGAATTCCATAACAATCACAAAGTAGTAAAACAAAGTAACAAAGCAATAAGCAAAGTTATAATGAAATTAAATTTGAATGGACTTTATCTTATTGGAGATGAATTTTCAATCCTTACTTCAAAGATAAAAATGAAACTTGAATCTAACTAATGCTGATCGAGTTACTCATAATAGCTATTAGTTATAAAAAGATATATGGAGCTTTTATATAGCTATTAGGCAAACAAATTAAGATTATATACATGTTATTTGAAATTTTAGATAAATGAAAACGATACACAACAATACAATATACGAAGCACCGAGTAAGAAGCCATTAACCACTACCACTACAATCTCGAGTATAGTTGCCACACTTTATCTTTAGGTTCAGTGGTTTATCAAAGCAGTTTTGATATTTTGTTTCGTGACAAATTGGCCCTTTCTGCAACGAAGCGTAGATAGGGCTGTTTGTTGCCCTCTCATGAAGTCTCTTGTTGGTTTCGGAATCCATCATCACAAACTCTTCCCCGATGACGACGCCACCGCCTGCGGTGGCGCACTCGGCGGCGGTGCGGCAGCCACCCATCATCAGGGCCGGATTTTAGGTTTTTGTGGCCCTGTTATAGTAAATAACTGAGGCCCCCAAAATCTTAATTTATAAAACTAACATATGCGAGTTTCGAACCTTTGACCTTCAAGTTAAAATACAACAAATACACATTTCTACCATCACTTCATAAAACCTTTTAAAATCAATTGTAAACTTTTAATTTTTATTTCTAAACTAGCTAGGTAAATATTAAATATTGGGCCTCTAAAATTTGGGGCCCCTCTTAAATTGGGGGCCCTGTGCGGTAGCCCAGCTTGCACAGTCTCAAATCCGGCCCTGCCCATCATCTCAGCTCCGGCGCCGCATGTGTATATGACGTTTGTGAGGAGGAGCAGCAGCAAGAGGCACTTGAGCAGCCGGTCGTTACCCGCCATATATCTACACTATCCTTAGCTTGTGTGCAACAATACCGCTGGCTAATCTGTATATATATATTGGGATTTTTTTTCCGATCGCCCAGTTTTTTTGTCACTATTCTAATCGTACTGTAGGGTCAAACTAAATGTGGCTGAAATTTAAGATAAGATGTTGCATAAAGAAGACGACAATCATCGTAATTTATTTGGTAAGGTAGAACAGTGATATAAAGTTTAATTTTTAATTTATTTTGTAAGGTTTATTTTCTAGTAATGAATATTTACTTTTTTCTTTGGATGCATTATTTTCTTTCGTTGGGTGCATAATTTTAAAATGTTATCTTTGCACTGTAAGGTGCATATAGTTTAGCCCGAGTGCACACATTTTAAGATTTATGTGTCTAAATAAAGATAACTCCAAGAAGTGCATTCTAAAAAAAAAAAAAAAAAATCCTTCATTCTGGACAATTAATCTAGATTAGATCAACGATTTAAATCTCATCCCATTTTTCACCTGAAAATTCCTTCGTACGCGAATCATCCCCTATATATATGCGAGTGTACAAATTAAATAGATATAAATTTGTGTATGTATGTATATACATACGTGTATACATACTATATATACTACACACACACACAACAGTGACAGTAAGAACGTGATAATGGGATTGTAGCATCACATGAAGAAGAACTACTGAAGAAGACAACCACCTGCCCACCACTTGCCTAAATAAAAGATTCCCCTGTACTGTTACATTACATTACAACCCTTACGCCAAAATGGCTTCATTCCTCCATATTGACCACTCTTGTTCACAAATGATTAATTGAGTGAGTGAAATATAATTTTAGTATTTGAATGGTCACAATTATAAATTTTATCACTACATTTTTTTATCGAGCTTGTCGTATAGATTTTTTTAGTACGTACAATTTATTTTTCCTATATAGTTTGTTGTTATTATACACAAACAGAGGTTACCCAATTAATACACACGCACATTCAAATGTTAAATTTAACTTTAGTGAATTTGGTCATTATAATTATATTCTTTTAAAAAATTTTGGTGCAAAAATTTTAAAGTATTTAAATTTGGTTTCCCACTATTGAGAATAAATAAATAAGTGTGTGTGTGTGAACACTGTACCCTTTGCACATAAAAATTATGGACAAATTATAGCCATAAAAAATAAGTGACCAATGTCCTCATATATATATATATATATATATATATATATATATATATATATATATATATATATATATATATCAATTAATGTGCAAATTAGTTCAAACAAAATTCTAAATTTTTGTTCAAATAGGTAAGTCAACGACAAAATAGGAGTTCCTATATTATTAAATAAGTTTATTTTATTTAGATAATAAATTATTGTTGTTATTATTAAATAATATAAGAAAGTTAATTGTTTTGTTAATGTTCGGTACTTTAATTTAGCGAGACAAACACGTGAAGCAGGCAACAGTACAGTAGAATGGGTTGTTGTGTAGTGCTCAGTTGGGTGACTATTGTGCATCGTAGAATGTTGTCAGCATTGTGTGCTCACACACCACACGCTACACTTATACATTAAACGATTGTGCAACCCTAAAATTGCAATGTGCACATACACGTTCACAATAAAATGCACACATTGCATACACATCATGCACCACCACAAGTAAATGCCCACGCAAATTTACTATTTGTTGAGAAAATCAAAGATGAAAGCTTTGTTATGCGTTGGTCCACATCATACCTTCTCATTAGTATGACATTTTATGTGGTTGCCATCTTTCACTCAAAATGAGTGAATCTCATTTATTGAGAATGAGGCGTGTAGCATGTCTTTTGGACATTAGTGGCCAAGAAGTGAAGACTATATTACTATATATAGCATACTTCCTTTGTTCATTAGATACACACAAAAGCTTCTTCCTTCTTTCTATATAAGAATTAATATATATTATAATATATATAATATATATAATTCGTGTCTGCCGGTTAAGGTATGAGCAATAGTGAGGTTCGCCTATGTGATTGCTAGTGCAAGTTATCCGTAGTTGGTCTGTGTAGCCTGTCGAAAGCTTGTCTGGGTTCTATCAGCACCGTTACCGGACAAATAACGCTTTTAAGGTAGTGTTATTGTAACACAGCACAGCTTTTCTTTCAACCATACACCAATAGTGTCCGTGCTTCTTAAAAGGCTTCCAGATCGCGCGTTGACGTTGCGATTTTCCCCAACAGTTAAAAGCGTTATTTGTGCAACAGTCAACCTTTAGCAATATGACACCTTCTGTCATATCAGATCTATCAAAAATCACCGCGCTTGATGGGAAAAATTACAGTAGGTGGGCTCAAAGAATGCTTATTCTCTTTGAAAAATTAAAGTTGGTTTACGTGCTATATTCAGTTACACCTGAACCTACTCCAACAGTGTTCTTTCCCTCTGGTGCTACAAAAGCTAACCATGAATCTGATTACACTCCAGGTGAAGAATCGAGAGAAAGCAATCCTGAAATAGATTATATTCCAGGTCAAGAACCAGGTGTAACTCTGATGCAGTTTAGAAATGACAATGCGGCAGCCAGAGGATACCTTCTGTCTCAAATGAATGACGATTTGTTCGACATCTATGTCAAACAAGACTCGGCAAAAGTCATTTGGGAATCACTGTCAGAAAAGTACGGTTCCAATGAACCTGAAAATCAAAGTGTCAGAACTGTCTACAACAAAAGGAGTAGAAAAATCAAGAAGTTCAAAGGAAGGTGTTTTACATGCAAAAAGCAAGGACACCGAGCACACCAGTGCTACCATCACAATGGCAAAACTAGCAAAAGTTAATCTGACAGAGCAAGATGAGTATTGAGTCTCTTTAAATAAGTAGTTATTTTTGAGTAACTATATTTGCTCTAGTTCTAAGGGTTTACATGAAGTATGATTGTCTTAGTACCGAATTCTAGTTGAGCTGTCTAGATTTTGATTACTTAGTAGTACTTATTTCTTTAGTATTTTGAATACTAATGACGTTGATTGAAATAATTTGTGCATAGATATTGCTCAAACTTTTTACTAAAATTATTTGTATAAAAATAAGAGCATATATCATAGGCTTCAATTGTAATTTAGTGAGAACATGGAAAAGTCATCATTCTTAAACACTCTGTCTAGGAAGATGGTTTTTAAGTAAACTTCGGTTTCACCACTCGACCTGGGAGTACTTAAGAAGTAGGGCGTTGATCATGCAGGCTAGTTAGAGCGCCACTTGATCTTCACCTGAAATGAGGTTGACTTTCATATGTTGTTATTCAATCAAAGTCTTGCAATAGAAATTGTTGAAGTACTGCAATAGTAATATTGATCTGCATCCTATGAATGCTTTATATGAGTTTTGATTTCCTCAAGGGAATGGAAAATTGTGCAAGTGACAACTCTGAAGTCTCATTGTTGAGAGATATTTTCAAATAAATGTGAGCTCGAACATATTCCTTGTGTATGAGATTAATTTCTTATAAGAATATGATGTGAAATTTGTAATTATATTGTTCAACTTGATGTAGCATGTGGACAACATTATTTCTATGGCTTACTAACAATGAGTATTTGTATATATATATTAATTAAACTCTTGGTTGAGTCATATTGAAATACCTATAATTCCTAGTTAAAGGGTAATTGTGATCAATTGAGATAATCAAGTTTGTTGAAATATATTCAATTGTTGAGCATGTATCAGGCAGAGTGCGATGCTTCTATAATGCTCCACAAAGCAAGTCGGCAAAACTCAGTCTACAAAGGAGCTAATGTTGGGCACCAAAGATCAGTCTGGGTAAGAGATCAAATACATTTGACAAAATTATTTGTAAGTGTTTCATTGTGAGGGTAATAAACTCCTTATATTTTCATCAAAAGTTTCTCTGTGGTATTGAGAATAATGATGAAAGAGGATGTTTCATGTTAAACATGAAAATCTCAAGAGATTATATCTGAGTAAACGAAGTACTCGTCAAAGTACATGTAAGTTTGGTCAAGAGAATCAACTTATTTGAGGGCTAATTATGATGATTAGTCGTTGACTCATTGGAAGGACTTAAAGTCCAAGTGGTAATGAATTCGTGGTGGATCCCACTTCTGTGGTCAAACGAAGCCATGAAAAGAGTTACAAAATAGTACACTAGTTGGTCATTCCGACAGTGTGTGTACTTGTGAGGTTGAGCTACAACTCTTAATGAATTCATAACTCTTTGAGAAAGGGTGGTTTTGTTGAGACAAACCTAATGAATTCACTGCATAATGACATGAGTACAAAGTGGTCTTGGTGACTTATACTCAATTGGGGTGGTCTATGTTGAGGTAGACCTAAAGAGATCCCTAACTTGAGTGGAAAATGGCTAACCGCCTCTTATGAAAGACAATGAGGTTATCCCAAGAAGCCAAGTGGCTAAGAAACATGGTGATAACCGTGCAATTGTGGGGGTGTCCAACACCTTCACCACATTGTGATTCACAAACTGTCATTTGCGCTGCCAATAACAGTACCTATGATAGAAAGAAAAGACTTACAACTGATTTATGTCTTTAACTACTCTATAAGCCTTTAATGGTAGTCTATACTAAAATAGACTTGATAGAGTTAAAAGTCTATACTGAGATAGCCTTGATAAGACATAAAAAATTTGTAACGCGGTAAGACTTGTCAGAGATAAAAGTCTATTTTTGAGACAGACGTAACATTCTTTAATACTAAGGGTGTTCATAAGAAGTCAAAGAGTTTGACTTTTGTAGGACCTGTTTTTTGAGTTGGTGTGTGCATTCGAGTTCAAAATTTATCTAACCGGTGAGTTCAAGATTCACATCACTCCCGAGAAGAAAATTACTCAGTGTCACTACGTGTCAGTTCAAGTTCTCAAACACTGACATTAAGATCAACTCATTTGTATTGCTCAGACATTATCCTTTTCCTTTCCTCTTTGAGTTTGTGGGAGATTGTTAGGAAAATCAAAGATGAAAGCTTTGTTATGCGTTGGTCCACATCATACCTTGTCATTAGTATGACATTTTATGTGGTTGCCATCTTTCACTCAAAATGAGTGAATCTCATTTATTGAGAATGAGGTGTGTAGCATGTCTTTTGGACATTAGTGGCCAAGAAGTGAAGACTATATTACTATATATAGCATACTTCCTTTGTTCATTAGATACACACAAAAGCTTCTTCCTTCTTTCTATATAAGAATTAATATATATTATAATATATATAATATATATATAATTCGTGTCTGCCGGTTAAGGTCTGAGCAATAGTGAGGTTCGCCTATGTGATTGCTAGTGCAAGCTATCCGTAGTTGGTCTGTGTAGCCTGTCGAAAGCGTGTCTGGGTTCTATCTGCACCGTTACCGGGCAAATAACGCTTTTAAGGTAGTGTTATTGTAACACGACACAAATTTTCTTTCAACCATACACCAATAGTGTCCGTGCTTCTTAAAAGGCTTCCAGATCGCGCGTTGACGTTGCGATTTTCCCCAACATAGTGCACAGATGATAAGTTTACAATACACATACATCACATGAACACAAAGTGCACACTAGACCACGACGAGGTACACACATACAACAAAAATTCAACAGCGAAGACCAAGCGTGCAAATGCAAACTTATAAAGAACACAATGCACGTTAGTACATTGCCCGTGAGAACTAAACATAGATCAATCTCGTACCAATTGTCGGGTCATTCTTGTCGAAGGGGCAAATTATGTTGTGCATCCGTATGCACCACGATTGCAAAAACGACGTCGTTTTAATAAAACGCGCGTCTCCCCTTTAAAAAAAAAAAATCAGGTTCGATTCCCAGCAACAACATATGAACTAAAATTCCATAATCGATGAACTATAATTCCATAATCGATGAACTATAATTCCATAATCTAATCTATGAACTAAAAATTCCAGAATGAATGAACTAAAATTCCATAATCTATAAACTAAAATTTCAGAATCGATGAACTACAATTCCATAATCGATGAACTATAATTCCATAATCAATGAACTATAATTCCATAATCTATGAACTAAAATTTCAGAATGAATGAACAATATAATGTTATTGCTGGGAATCGAACCTGAATTTTTTTTAAAGGGGAGACGCGCATTTTTTAATAAAACGACGTCGTTTTGGCATCCATATGCACCATGCATGGTGCATACGGATGCACAGCATAACGATTGTGTCGAAGGAGCCAATTTGCGTTGGTTTTTGTAGTAGTCCACCACCCTTTCATGGTAGAGCACTAGAGCCGCAGCAGACCCACTGCCCTTTCTGCCGCAATTAGCCGGGAGGCCGGACCGAGAACTTTGTTCGACAACTACCTAAACATTGTTCTTCAAAAATTTATTTTTCTTAATTCAGTACTACAAAAAATGAAACTTCTAAAATCATACACAATATCCGTAAATTATATCAGAATTCTTAATGCAATACAATATTACTAATTCACTCATACATGTAAATAAATAATTCAACAAATCTAAAAATATTATGACCATATACGAACCCAAGATAATCAAATGCTCAAATTACTCTCTTTGTCTCATTTTATCTATTTTATTTACTATTTATTAATTAAACCAACTTGTCAACCTCGCTCAAGGGAAAGACGGGGGCACATGGGTGCTCACGGAAACAATGGAAAGTCTGATTTCTCTTCTAGCTCGCGACATGGGAGATGCTAGCATTTGTAGAATTAGATAGTTGAGGCCCAACCTCTCTTTCCTCGCAAATTATGCTGTGCAACCGAATGCACCATGCGTATGGTGCATTCGGTCCAAAACGACGTCGTTTTAGTTAAAAAACGTGCGTCCCACTTAAAGAAGAAATCAAGTTCGATTCCCGGCAATAGCATTTTTATATATCCATAAATTCATAACTATATATCCATAAATTCATAACTATATATCCACAGTGAATGAATGAAGTAAAAATTCACAACTATATATCCATAGTGAATGAATGAAGTAAAAATTCACAACTATATATCCATAGTGAATGAATGAAGTAAAAATCCACAATGAATGAACTAAATATCCACAATGATTGAACTAAATATCCACAATGAATGAACTAAATATCCATAAATTCATAACTATATATCCAGAAATTCATAACTATATATCCATAAATTCATAACTATATATCCACAGTGAATGAATGAAGTAAATATCTACAATGAATGAACTAAATATCCATAAATTCATAACTATATATCCAGAAATTCATAACTATATATCCACAATAATGCTATTGCCGAGAATCGAACCTGATTTTTTTTTTAAGTGGGACGCGCGTTTTTAGTCAAAACGATGTCGTTTTGCATCGTATGCACCATACGCATGGTGAATTCGGTTGCACAACATAACTATTGCTCTTTCCTCGCCAAAAAAAAAAATTTAATTAATTAAACCAAATCTTTCTTTTTGTTTATTTTCTTTAATATTTTTTTTATTTATTTTTAAATTTGATTTTTTTTTTTGTGTTTAATAGTACTTTTAATGTAGTTTCTAAATATATAAATTTTGTATACTAATACTAAACTTAATATTATGAAAAATCGAATTAAAAATAATTTCAGTCAAACCTTATTAGTCAAACCAAACAAACAAAAAGGAGACAAAGGGAGTAGTTCTTAGTTTTCATATGGTTTGATCTTGAATCTCTCTCCCCCACACACATAGAGTCAGACTACCGTGTGAGAACTTGTAGACAAATTCAAATCATTGATCTAGTAAATCTAATGGTTTAAAATAAAGAAAAAATTAAAAAAAAAAAGATAGATTGTTTTCATAAATATTACAAATTTCAAAAGTTTGTAATATTTATGAATATGATCCCGTTCTTTTTTTTTTTTTCTTTATTTGTTTTCCTATCCATCAGATATGGCAAATGGATGGTTTGGATTTGTCTACAGGCTCTAACTTAGGGAGTGGTTCTCATTGTTCTCATAATCAAATGAGAATAGAGTCTTCTTGTAAAAAGTGATGATTGATTTCACTCATCAATCAATGTTTATCAATGATTGAAAATTTTAGTTTAAAAAAAAAAAAAAAACGTCTCAATTTTATAATTATTTAAAAAAAATTTAAAAGCGAGATTCATTTTATAATTATTGCAAACTTAAAAATTTAGTAATAATAATATCTTAACTTTTCTCAATATGAAGAATGTGGATGTGTTCACATTTTTTTAGAGAGAAATGTTCTCAACCAAGTGAACCAACTAAACATTTAAATGTAATATATTATATAATTTTGTGACTTAACTAAATAATAAAATACAATTTGTATTCTATTTATTCTTTATTCCATTCTATGGAATCTTATTCTTATTTCCTTTTCCTCTATATTTCAATACGTGGATCAACGCCACATAAGTGTTTACTTCGTTTGAAGTAAGGGTATTTTGTAGGTAAAATGGGTAATGTTAATATGAAAATGTAATACTAATACTAAAATATATAATACTAATTAAAAATAAAAATTTTGTAATACTTAAGTATAATATTTTTGAATAAAAATTTTGTAATATTTTTACATTTTGATTTTAAAGTAGTATATTTTTTTCTCAAAGTATGATTAATATTACATTTTTCAATATAAATATTACATTTTCATTCGACTTATCTCACAGATAAGGATTTGTAAGACGGTCTCACAAGAGATTCACTCTATTTTGTATAACAAATAATTACAAAAAAAAAAAAAATTAATATTCATTGTATATAGTGTGAAGAGTTTATAATTATATGTTTGTAAATATTGTTTTGAAATGAATGGGTAATTTTATCAATAGAAAACAAAAAGGAATCTTTTAAAGAAATTTTAAATGATTTTTTAATTACACGGAGGGATATTCTTAAATTCTTGGTTTTATGGTATGGGTAGTTGTAGACTTGTAGTAGCTTATTAGCTTATATTCTCTGTCAATGTCTTCATTTTCTCAGGTAAATAATCATTAAAGTGTCTTTCAGATGATGAATTCTGAAAAGATCATCTCTCTTATTTTATTCATTCATTTTCATTTTCTTTAAATTGCGCAGAGAATTATCTTCTGTTAAATGGGGAAGAAACAACATTTGGATTGGACGACACGATCGATCATGTCCACAGGCAGCGAGCGAGTCTCACTCTTGAACAAAGAGGTTTTTTTTTTTTTTTTTTTTTTTTTTTTTTCTTTAATTATTTTTTTTATTCATTGCTGTTCATATGTCAACCTAGTTGTCTGAGTTCCTTTCATTTTGGTTCTTGCGCTCTATATTTTGATTATATGTGCAAATCATGTAATAGGATGTGTTTATCTTCTGCTAAGCGGAAAGATTATTTGTGACCTATTGGGTATGGCTTGAAATTTATGGTTTGATTTTACATTGAGTGAAAGCCTGATGGAGTTGCAGACTTGCAGTTTATAGTTTCAAATTTTATGATGCCTTTCTCTGTTAAGAAATAAACCTAGAGATAGCAAGGCAGGGGTTAGTAAAATTCTCAAATTTATGTTTTAGATGCTACAGAAATGTGATATATACTCAGTATTCACTCTAACCCTTTTGTTTTTCTTTGATCGATAGTGGCTTCCCTTCTCATATTACTTCCGTTATAGTTCAGCGAGTCTTCGATTCCTGAGAAATTGTAAGGTGTTCCTGTTCTTCATTTTGGAATAAGTTGTAGTGACTAGTGAGTGTGATTTGCATTTCTAGGCTAAGAAGAAGACAAGTGAGGATGGTTCCTCGAATGGTCCCGTGACAGACTTAGAGGATGGAAATGCAGTAGAGGTAATTGCTTTCTGTTTTATTTGTACTGCACTGTTATTGTGACTGTCACAATAGCTCATATAAGAAAAGAGTGCTCACTTTCTTTGCTTTTTGTGCAGGCTGCGAATGTTCGGTTTTCCAGAATATTCCTTCTAGTAAGTGGAAACCTAGGCCCGTTTACTAACGGAAACTGTTTTTTGTTTTCTAGTTTTTCAGTTTTTATTCTCTGTTTTCTGTTTAGAAAACTTGTTTACTAACACTTATTTTTTCAATTTTTTTTTTTTTTAGATTAACGTTATAAAATTAACAAAACTTTCATTTTGAGTGATTTTTAGACCTTATATTTAAAATATATTTGGTTTAAATAGAATAAATATAATTTTTACTTTTTAAGTCCAATATATGTAAGATTTTTACATTTGATATCTGAACCAAATTTATATCTGTATATAACATAACTAAAAATATATCCGAACCAATAACCTATTAAGCAATGCAAGTAGAAAAGATAGAAGATGGTGATAAGTAAAAGAAGATGATAATGAATGTAATCATAGTAATGAATAAATATATAAGTAGATAACGGTGAGAATGTGGTTATAGTGATATATAGCCAAATAGATGATAGATGATTCTGTTTTCTATTTAGAAAGCAGTTTTTAATAGTTATCCAACTGGAAAATTGTTCCCTGTTTTGAAAATGGAAAGCTGTGCTAGTAAACCTGTTTTATGTTTTTTGTTCTCCAATTCTTGGAAAAAAATTTCCAGTTAGTAAACGGGCCCTTGTTTATCAAATTCTGGAGTCTAGCTTTGTAGCTAAGTTTCTTTAAGTCATTTGCACTTTCTTTGTTTTCAATTTTGCAATAAACAGGCAAAGGAAGATGCGGGGAAGATAATTATTGCTACTGTTGCTCTGCTGATAGCATCAACCTCAAATCTTCTCATAGTAAGGCATTTCCCCTTGTTAATCTTAAGTTCGTTCAGTCCCCACTAAAGTGTGCCGTGTTATCAATGAACGCAAAAACAAGAAAAAAAAAAAAAAATTGAAACTTCTCTGCTAACTACATACCCAGTTTGCTCTCTACCTTAAAAGTGTCAAATTTCCCTTGCAGCCAAAATATGGTGGCACAATAATTGACATTGTATCAAGAGACACGAGGACTCCTGAGCAGCAAGCTGAAGCATTAGATGAAGTCAAAAACACTGTGCTGGCTATTGTCTTAATAGTTGTTATAGGGTATGAACATCTTCACTTCTCCCATTTAACATTTATGGGCATATAAGCAGATATAGTCGCCATCTATTAACTAACATTTAAATGTCATTTTCTGAGATAAGCAGATAAGCTTCCTTTTTCATACTCACAATACATAGTTAATACCATTCTCGTTTTACTCTGACAAGATTAATTTGTGTTGTATGATCATTGCTGCTTTTTTATAGTTTCTTATCCATTGGAATTTCCTTTCAGCTCGGTTTGCACTGCACTTCGGTCTTGGTTATTTTCTTCAGCCAGTGAAAGGGTTGTTGCTCGACTAAGGAAGAATTTGTTCAGTCACCTTATACAGCAAGTATGTTCCTTTGATTTTCTGATCAAGGCAACTTGAATATGATATACTAATGTCAAAAGACTATGGCAACCTCCTAAAAGAATTGTTTTTTATTAACGGTCCTTTTATACAGACTCTTCTTGAAGACCATGAAGGAAACTCCCTAAAAGGAGGATTTCATATTATAATTCTAATTGTTCACTGTAAGTTAATAGTTCAGCACAAAGTCTATTCTTACAATTAACTCTTCTGTAGGAAATAGCATTCTATGATGTTACTCGGACCGGTGAACTTCTGAGCAGACTATCAGAAGACACCCAAATCATAAAAAGCGCTGCAACCACTAATCTATCAGAGGCTCTACGGAATGTGACAACATCAATGATTGGAATTGGTTTCATGTTTTCATCATCATGGAAGCTGACATGTGAGTACTTCAGACGTTGTTCTGCAATAGTCAATTCATCAAGATAAGCCTATCCCCTTATTGGTGTGAATTGAAGCATGTGCTCCATCTCAACTAAAAGCCTAAGCTGATAGTTGGATTGCACATCTATGTTTATATATATTATCAACACGCCCCCAAACGTGTCCGGGCCGATTACTTTTGATGGGCTCCAAGCAACACGTGGACCATAGTCTCTTGATACCAAATTGAAGCATGTGCTCCATCTCAACTAAAAGCCTAAGCTGATAGTTGGATTGCACATTTATGTTTATATATATTATATGCTCAACTGGCCCTTTGCGATCATGTAGTGCTAGCCCTGGTAGTTGTTCCTGTCATTGCCATTGGAGTGCGTAAATTTGGGCGCTATTTACGTGATCTTTCACATGCTACTCAAGCAGCAGCAGCTGTAGCTGCCTCAATTGCAGAGGTAGGTATTTGTTTTGTGCACTTCAATCCCCTGTTATGCTGACAGCAAGTAGAGCATGCTTCGATTAATATGTAGGAGTCTTTTGGGGCCATCAGAACTGTGAGATCTTTTGCCAAAGAACAATATGCAGTCTCAGGATACTCAGAAAAGGTCGATGAGACACTGAAGTTAGGGCTTCGCCAAGCAGTGAGTTCACCCCCCACTTCCCTCTCTTTAAACACTCACAGCAATTTGGATAAGAAATGAAATTAATGATTCAAAGGATTAATTGCCTTGCTGTCATTTTATCTCAGAAAGTAGTTGGCCTATTTTTTGGAGGACTAAACGCTGCAACAACTTTATCAGTTATGATAGTGGTATTATATGGAGCTTACTTGACAATAACAGGCTCCATGACTGCAGGATCTCTTACTTCCTTCATTCTCTATAGCCTCACAGGTAATCTGTTTTTCTCAGATGTTTATATACCTTCAAACACGATAGATATACGTCTCACTAATCAAAAGTGGAAATTCGGCATTGCCAAAATATTGTGGTAAACTAACTTTATAACATGCCTTCATGACTCAAACCGTCAAATAGTTAATTTTTTCCCCAAACGATCAATGGTTTTAAGCCTGAAATGGTGTTTTGAGGTTATGGATAAAGTAACACCCGTAATGTCTATATTCCCCTGCAGTTGGGTCTTCTATATCTTCATTATCAGGACTATATACAACAGTAATGAAAGCTGCAGGAGCAAGTAGAAGAGTTTTCCAACTTCTTGATCGTGTATCAACCATGCCTAAATCTGGAGACAAATGCCCCGTAAAGTTAGTTTCTTTTCTTTCCCTCAAACACAACCCCCAGAGTCCATTAAGATATGGAACAAGTTATATACACCAGTGTCTGCCTTTGATGAGTGAAAGCTGTAATGCTTCTCTGATACTCTAAATATGGTTCCAGTGATCCAGATGGAGATGTAGAATTAGAAGATGTCTGGTTTGCATATCCATCTCGCCCAAATCATATGGTACTCAAGGTACGTATACTTCTTTAATTATTTTATTTATCACACTAATTTTTATTATTTTTTTTAAAAAGCAAATCTTTGTGGTAAATTAACAAATCATGAATTTTGTGCTTAATACTTGTGTGATCCTGTGTCCTTGAATTAACAGGGAATATCTCTAAAATTGCGACCGGGGTCAAAAGTTGCATTGGTTGGTCCAAGTGGAGGCGGAAAAGTATAACTTTTTAATTATCATATTTCTGTACTCGTTAATTGCCTGCTGTCCAAATTTCAATCTTATCAGATGATTAGATCCTTGAACAACCTCGTAGTTTGTTTGCAGACAACCATTGCCAACTTGATTGAGAGGTTCTATGACCCGTTAAAGGGACAAATATTGCTTAATGGCGTTCCTTTGATGGAAATATCACATGAATATTTACACAGCAAGGTGATCCAAACTTGTTAAAATTTTAATTTGTTAGATATTAATGTGCATATATAGCTTCTTCTAAATGATTAAATTATTTGTGTAGATTAGTATAGTAAGCCAGGAGCCTGTTCTTTTCAACTGTTCCATTCAAGAGAACATTGCATATGGTTTTGAAGGCAGCACCAGCAGTGATGTCGTAGAAAATGCAGCAGTAAGCTTCAGATTCCTTTTTAACATTTCTTGATCTGATTTCTTGTTTCTTCATATGACAACCGCTAATGCATTAAAGTGCTGCAGAAAATGGCGAACGCTCATGATTTCATTGAATCGTTTCCTGATAAATATCAAACTGTTGTTGGAGAACGCGGACTCAGGCTATCAGGAGGCCAGAAGCAACGAATAGCAATCGCTAGGGCTCTTTTGATGAATCCTAGAGTCCTGCTATTGGATGAAGCTACTAGCGCTCTAGACGCCGAGAGTGAATACCTAGTACAAGTGAGAATCATACTTCCGTATTCCTTGTGTGGCTTGGCTTTTACTTGTGCTCACCATTATAAGAGGGAATATATATGAATTTATAAGGTCATGGGTTAGACTAGCTAATTGATTGGATTCAGTCTTTTAGTGTGGTTTAACCCATATCCATTATAGCCGAATTAAGTGATCTTGGCCCAATCTTATATTATAACATGGTATCAGAGCCTGTTAAGTCCACTTCTTGGTTGTCTACCACATGGCCGTTAGACTAACCATGAATGGTGTTAGCGTCTTGAAGATTTGACTAACTGGCGAGTATGTTGTGTAGGACGCCATGGATTCTCTGATGAGAGGCAGGACAGTTCTTGTAATCGCCCACCGGCTATCAACCGTAAAAACTGCAGACACAGTTGCAGTGGTGTCTGATGGACAGATAGTAGAGAGTGGGACGCACAATGAACTTCTTGCCAAGGATGGCATTTACACTGCACTGGTCAGGAGGCAATTGCAGGCACCAAGAAATGAACTCTAAGATCAGTCACTTGAGTGGTTTGTTATTTGCTTTATCTATTCTAAAACTTTCATTTTGCTTGTGAGAATTGAAGGCTAACCAGATAAAATGTTGTTAGACAGAGCTTATGACTTATAGATTATGATTATGGATGGAGTTAACAATAAATTTAACTATTTTTGTATGATTATGGATTTTTTTATTTAATAAATTTAACTATTTTTCTTCTTCTTTTTGGTGACTTAATCTAAACTTATTTGTAGTATCTGTTCAACAACATAATATGATAACATCTTTGATTGGGATGAGACTCGAACCTGTGACCTTTCGTTTGGAAGTATTACAGTGAACTATTTTTCTTACAAGACAGAAATATATAATACCATAGAAATTTTGGAAATGAACATATTCTATATTTTATTTTTAGAATAGGGTTAATACCACCTGGGGCCTTTGATTATTGCGATTTACTTGTAAAGGTCATATGTTTAATTTTTTGTTTGATTTAGTACTGACTACTAATTAAAACCTTAAATTACTCTTCTGTTACATTTTACATTATGTCTTCTTCAAAACCAACGGTAAAATTGTTCTTTTATTTTGTTAGTGCTTATATATACCTTCCAACACTAAAATGGAAAACCCCTGACCAGCTTAGTAAATCGTGATAAGAGGATTTTGAATCAATTTTTTAGGAAGGAAGAGTGAGGTGGAAGAGAGAGTGGGAGAGAGATGAAATGGGTTACTCCGATAAACACTCCAAATTTTGCAGAATATGCGTGAGGCGCAACTCTCACATGCGCCAGCCTAGGCGTATAAATCAATCTAGCGCAACTCTCACATGCACCAGCCTAGGCGTATAAATCAATCTAATTTTTTTTTCAACTTTTAATTTTATTTTTTTTCTCTCTCTCTCATTTTCTCTTTTCTAATGACACATACAAAAGCTCTTTAAATACCAAACTAAAATCCCCTTCTATTGTGGGCGTCCTTTAACTCTTTGGAATATTAGTAGGTATTAGGTAGGATGGGACCCGCCGAAATAATAAAAGACTTTGATACTCATTATTACGTATTATTGTATTTGTTTGGTAGCTAGCTACCATTTTCCGGTCAAAGATTCATCCTCTGGAAGTAACGATGCCGGAGGTCCGGTACAGTTTCCCGTTTAAACGTCAGCTAGCCAGAAACCATACAACAAGGAGATGCAAAGACAACTGAAATAGACATACACGTTATGATTATATGTTATTCTAAATTTCTGATACATGAAAATGATTCAGTACAATATAAGAAATTAAACACAGAGCAAAGAAGCCATAGATATTTCACACAACAGCAGTTTGACATAGTCACTACTCGAGAATGTTTATTGAGTAAACTCCGACTTATAATTCTAGTCGATAAAGAATCTAGATGGTTCATAATTGATCGACATACTCAAATCAAGAGGTTGGGATTTGAACTCTTGATCTGACTGTAGCCATCTTGACTGGTTATTATTTTTTTAACCACTACCGCCGCCACAAGTCCGATGATACACGGCGCACTTCTTCTTCCCGTACTTCTGCTCGCCCAAGCAGCTATTGTGCACTGCTCCCTTACAAACTGGCTTTGGACCGAGCGCACTGTAAATAAGAGAATGGTGGTTGCCTGTTGCGCTCTCAAGAAGTCTGTTGTTGGTCTCGGAGTCCATCATCATAGGCTCTTCGCCGGTGACGCCACCGGCTGCAGCGGCGCACTCGGCAGCGCTGCGGCAGCTACCCATCATCACACTACTAATGGAAGCTGCGGCAGCTCCGGCGGCGGCGCGTGTGTATATGGTTGGGAGGAGTAGCAGCAAGAGGAGATTAGCAACAATGCTACAGTTGAGCAGGCTGTAGTAGTTACCCGCCGCCATGAACGCTTTTTTGCTTCTAGCTTATCTGTGCAATAACAACAATACCCCAGTGTGGTTTGTATATATATATTGGGAATTTTTTATTTTTTTATTACTAAAACTCATTATTGGTAGAGGCATGATTAGTCATGCACCGTGGTCTTTTAAAAAAAAAAAAATGAAAATAAACAGTGTTTGTTTTTCGCCGTTTCGCACCCTTTTGCAAAAAGTAATTCTGTTCTTCAGTGTCATTTTGTATACACTGCAGTGTCAGTTCAACACAACTACAGTTTCATTTCGATATAACGATAGTTTCATTCGATATTTATAGATTCAAATATGTGAAAATGTTATTTAATTTTATTTTATATACACTATAGTTTCATTAAAACACAACTACATGATCATTTTGATATAATTACAGCTTCATTGTACAATATACACTCAAATATGTGAAATGTTATTCAGTTTCATTTTATATACACTGCAGTTTCATTCCACTATAACTACAGTATCATTTTGATATAACTGCAGTGTCGGTTTAGATATACTGTAGTGTCAGTTGGTGTTTAATACACCAAACAAGCGGACTCCGTTAACTATAACAACGGGCCGTTTCTTTACTTAGAGAAACGGCGCCGTTTTGTGCACCGCGGACTATGATATAAGAACTGATTGGTAGATATATGGGCTACTTCAACTACCAAAACCAAAATGTAAACCCCCACCCCCCACACCAAAAAAAGAAAGAAGAAACGGTTAAAATATACCATTAAACATTATACAAAAAAATAATTAGACTTAGGATGAACTTTAAAAGTTTGTAAGTAAACAATCTAACTGATCATTTGATTACATTTGGACCCAATAACCAGTTATCTACATGAAATAGTCGGCCATTAGAGTTCCGACGAAGAAACTGGAGAATGATCACTGATCGCCATTGTCAAAAAACTATCACCGAAAAAGGCGACCAACGGTTGCTTTCTTCTTCAAGAAAGCAACTAGCCGGTTGACTTCTTGACTAAAGAAGGCGACCAGTTGATCACCTTTTTCAGTGAATGTTGACAACCTTGTTATCAATGACAACGTTCAACGAAGGCTAGATGCGGCCAATAGCAGCCAGCAACGGTCAACGACAATTATCATGCTATGTCATCATAATTTTATCGATCACCTATTGGTTACTGGTAAACAAGACTTATTTGATCACGTTTAATAAGTTGGAGTGTTTAGTTACAACTTTTTAAAATTTAGACGCCTAATTATTTTTTCGTATAAAATTCAGGACCTATTTGACCATTATTATTATTATTATTATTATTATTATTATTATTATCTATATTTTAATTTATCCATTATTTTCTAAAAAATATAATTATAAATTCTTTAATATTGGTAGATATAAGTTACTCCAACTGCCACAAACAAGAATTTATGAATGTCCTTCCATGTAATTGATAATTGGGTCCGTTCCACAGTTACTTCAACTATCTAAAAATGAAGAATTTATGAATAGGATTGCCCTTCCATGTAATTGAAGAATGGGTCTAGTCTGCACACACAACTTAAGCTACTATTTCAGTAGGCAGTATTTAAGGTAAAAGATCAATGTTCAAAACTCGACCCAGCGACAATATAATAATTATGTCAAAATCGAACACATTCTTTGTGCGCATTAGCGTTTGACTTTGTCTACTGAATTATTAAATTACCGTGATTTACATCGTTTGTGACGATTCAACCTTTAGGGGCAAAGAAAAATGTCTGTTCCCTAGCTACTTCAACTATCAAAAAAATAAGAATTTATGAATTAGAATTTAAAAATGTCCTTCCATGTAATTAAAAAATAGGTATGTTGGGGTAACCCAGGTGGTCATATTGTTGATTTGATAACCACAAAATTACAATTTCAACTTTCAGAAATAACAACGGTCAACTATGGGCGACCTAGATTGGGATTAGTTTACCTCCCTACGCTCCTTTATTGATTAGGATCGGAAAGCGTGGTGTATAAAATAATGAATAGTATTTAAAACTCATATCCTATTTACTATTCATAGTAGGTGGAATTTTTAAAACAAAATTTACAAGGAATATCTACGAAACAAATGTCACTTGTCATCTCTACACATTTGTCTACTCATGTAAATACGTGAACCAAACTATCTCATTTCCTTCCTATTGATACAATTCCACACCGACAACACCATTTAATAGGACACCTAACGCCGCACCCAGCACGGCTTCTGAGCTGATTTCCAACTATCTTTTTATAGTAGCATTTTAATTTCGTATTAGTATTGTGTATACCTAAGTAAAGTTTCACTTTTCTTTATAAGACCTAGTTCTGTTATTATTTTTAGCAACACGACCACCAAACAAGTTAAAGAATACAATACAGTATTCGCAAAGATACCAAGCAAAGAAAACGCTTGTTTCACATTCATACACTTATGATATTCATAATCTGGAAGTTCAGAGCAGCCAAGTCTAGATAGTAGTAAAGGAATCCCTTCAAATACAGTAATGATATTCAAATTCACTTGCCATTGCCATCGCCACCGAATAGGTAACCCAGGGAAGAGCCACCACCAGGTGCAGCTTGGACCTTGGTTGAGCGCCTTTCCTGCAATCATAGGAAAACTCATTTTGCTCAAATGGAGTTGGTTTAGAACTAGCAATAATAAGGACAAATGCCTGGTCCTGTTATCCAGTGTGGGTAAGGAAGAGTGGTTGGTTTTATCAGAAAATGAGCACAGGGCCATAGCCAAATTTAGAACAAAACTACCTATTCATGGATGGTATCTCAGCAATACAAGAGCGGGGAGATGAGGGGCATGGAAAGTATCTCATAATACCAGATCAGGAAAAGAGGGGTTGCTTTTGTCTATTGTAGAATAATAAAGAGGTGAAACACAAGTTAAGAACTGAAAACAAGAACTGCATATACCGTAAGAAAGTTGCCACAATTCTGACCATCTGCACGGGTATAGTTGTTTGCATTGCTGCTGAGAATGCCTGCAGGAACTTGCTTACTGGCATCAGCAGGTTGGGAAGCAGCAGCAGCAGCTGAAGGCTTGGGAGCAGGTGGATCATTTGAAACCTTTTCGGGGTTCTGAGCAGGTTGAGGCTTGTTAGGAGCCTCTCCACCTCCAAACAGATAACCCAATGAACTCTGCCCACCTCCAGCACTTACTCCACGACCCATCCTTGTATAATTGGTTTCTCAACAACACGAAAGAACTGCAAAGTTATTCAAAAACAGGAACAAAGCTAGGTAACTTTAACCACCAAATGAATAATAGCCCAGGCAATTGACTATTCAGTTGGAAATTGGAATCTAGTGGAAATTATCTGTGCAAAATACACACAACTATTTGTCAAACTCAACCCCCGAATCTTAAACCATGAGTAATCAAACCCCCCTAATGTTTAAGAAAGAATGAGCAAATCTAAACTCATATCATTGCACCAATAGCAGTGAAGGGACATCTTTGCTTTGTCTTACTGATTAGTCTGATTTTATATCTTAAATAAGAAGCAACATAGTAAATTTGCTTCCCACAGCCCCCAAAACATTATGAAAATAGTTCTGTACTAAAATTTACACTCACTTGTGTGGCTTTACAACCCTTTGATAAATTGTGAATTTGTAGATCCTAAAAGAATTTAATCAAATGAAACAGTCATTTCAATTTATACAAAATTGAATGTACCTAGCATCATCCGAGCTTTATCTATGCGGCCAAATTCATAATCATAATTTCAAGTACTAAAATATTTCGATTTAAGATGTAATTAAGTTCAGGCGTAGTGATGGGACCTAAGATTTTAACAATTGAACATTAATTCAAATAGGCATATGAGATTCGATACGGAAGATCGGCTAAATTCTCAAAATTTTTAACAAAAATCTCTTTTCAATCAACCGTTCATCACAGCACAAAAAGCAGAACCAGATCTAACATCAAAGCATATCTGCGAAAGATCTTCAACATTAACAAACGAAAATCCAGCAACGATGAGCGATGAAACATTTAAATAAATAAATAGACGAAAGTTAAAGTTCGAAAATGAAAGAGGAAATGTTAAATCATACAAAAGCATCAAAATCACAACATTAAATTTCATGCGAGAAAAAGAGAGAAGATTTCGGGATCGTACCGTTCAACACCGAAGCAGGTTTAGAGAGAGAGTGATTGAGAGAGCTATGAAGGGGGAAGAGCAATCAGCTTTAATTTTCAAGGCTTGTGAGAAACCGACAAACGGATGAACTAGATAAGTCCGCGTTTGGCGATAGCAAAGTAAATCAGCAACTCTTCAATTATAGTACTCCGTATTTCATTATTTCCTTCTCTTTATGTTGCCCTGTCCAAATGCGGCCTTACCTCGTGTGCGTGCTCTTAAGTCTTAATGTGTCACCTCAATCTTCGTAGCGATTGAGTCGATTTCGCATCTATTCAATGTCAAATCCATAATTTTTTTTAATTCAAATTTGAAAAAGGAGTTAACAACATCATTATTTTATGTTAATATTAAAAATAATTTATTGTGTACATTATGCACACTAATTATGTAACAGTTGTAACGGTGACAGATTTATATTTATATTCATGCAATGATACATTAAGTTTTACTGTTCTGGACTTATAATTACACAAGATTCACGCGGTGATACATTGAGTTTTACAACAATATATAGTTATATGTAATTAATTTTTGTGTTAAATTGAAATAACCCAAATCAAATTGAACAAAATTTCATAGAATTTTCCTTGTAACCCAAAATTTGTGTCAAATTTATTATAATTTGATTATTAGCATACCATTATCATGATTCAACCGCTAATAATACTATTGTCGAGATTATATGCAATTTTAGCATTGTTTATCGTTAATTATAAAATACCAAACTACATAAGTATATAACAAATTGAAATATTATGTAAAATATTTTGAGATGTACGGAAATGCTGTAGATGAACATATAAAAATTCCATTAATTGCTATCATCTCATGTAACATACTAACATGCATATTTGAAAAATAGAAAATTGCAGCTTCTTAAAGTCAGATACTTTGGGTTCTTTGTCAAATGCTATCCAGTAACACAGGCAAAGCGGCAAACCCTTTTAGTTCAGTAGTGTCTGCCCAATCAAACGCCAATTCTCCTTCTTTCCCTTTGGTTCATTCGAATCCTTGTTTTGCTCAAACTCAAAGCAGTGAAGAACAAATGAAAAATCACAAACTAAATACACCATAGAAGATTTAGTAATGGAGGAAACTAATGTTACAAGTTCTTCATACCCTCGACACAGGCATCTGATATTCATTAGTGTTTGCCCTCTGGAGTAGCGAACCTCATCACAGGCTGCTGCTTTCCATCTGGTATCGCGAAGAGAACAATGGGCTGTGTTGGGTTGACAAAGGGAACATCACATCTGAAGTAGCCTTTTCTCTCCAGCTGCAATATATCACCTCTCTTCACGTCCCTCATGTTTGAATCCCCAATCGCACAAGTCTCCTTTTTTGTGCAGGGGTTGACAACATCAATGAAGTCTTCATTTTCCTCGAGCTGCAAGAGGGCACATTTTATTTCTCAGTCTCAGAGTAATCCAGGGAAACAAGAAACTTCTCTCACTTAACTCAAACATTGCTTTTACGGCCACTCACTATGGCTGAGTGATCCATCCCCAAATTAGTTACCCTCCCCAACACAAAAGGGCACCAGAAAACACGAAAGTTCTACACCCACATCATCCATTGCCTAGATGCCAAAAAAATCTAGTTGATCATCACTGATAACCCCCCAGGTTCCACAAAAGTGGAACCAAGTATAACACAAATATTAACTAGTTGACCAATAGGGTGCTATTAGAAACTAAGGAGTAATTTCTTTCTCCATGGAAAAATAGTTTAGAACTCTTCACTAAATTTTCTTCATCCAGCTTATGACAATGAAACATTTTGTTCTCAAACCTAGAGAACATTTTCCAATGTATTCTGGTGGGATGATATATGCAAATATGTGCAAGTTCACCAACCAAACCAAAAAGAAACAAATGAATAGCAGCTAGTTATCCAATAATCCCTTCTCTGAAATGGAAAAAACTATGTATAAATGTAAGTAAAGAATCATACCTTCTTTTTGGTGATTAAGTAGTCAAAATCAACCAAAGAGAGCTTCACAAGTTCATCCGTATCAGGAAGCCAAGTGAGCTTCAATTTGGTAGTCTTGACAGAGCCTTCAAGATGTAATACCCCAGTCAAATTTATAATATTCCCCTGCTGGTCTTTTTCTATATCCTTCACTATAGAGTTACCCCAATCCATTAAAGTGACTTCCTCATCAATGGAAATCAACTCTGCATCGGCATAGTCAATCCAAACTCTCTTTGTGTAAGTGGTCACCTTTTGCCCAGCAGCTTCATATTTCTTGTGCTTCGGTATGGTACGCGTGAATGGATCCTCTGGGCCATTACTCAAAGTCAATAAGACACGTTTTTCTTCTATAACAGCAGTATGCCGGGGACACACAGGATCAATTATCTTCTTATTAATGGCCCATAGCTTGTCCCACTCCATGAGATTCAAATTCTTTGAGGCTCCCTAATAATAATCAGGTAGAATCTTTACTAAGTTTCAACATACAAATCAAAAATTCAGGTGCTTTATGACATATCACTTGCATGTAATAACAAGTTCAACAGGACATTGATCAGAAACACAAATTTATCTAGAATATAAATAGACAAAAAAACAAGTTAAGGCATCCATCTCCATTCCCCAGTGGGAAAAAAAAAATCCAACCCAAATTCATGAGATAAATTGAGATTTGCTTTCCTTCCTGCATTTATGCAAATTAATGTAAAGTAGAATACCAGAACATTCAAAACATCTTACTTGTTCAAGTATGAACTGTATCAATGCCTCAATCTTCAATCCTCTCCGCACTATTCCTTGCACAGTCGGAAAACGTGGGTCATCCCACCCTTCAACCAGACCATTTTTAACAAACCAGAGCAGCTTCCGCTTACTAAGAAGTGTATAGACCAAATTCAGCCGACTAAACTCGTATATATGAACTTTTTTGAACCCCATATCAGTTTGTATCCGATAGTACTGATCATTGCGATCATGATACTCACTAGACCTAAGTGCATGTGTTATACCTTCAACAGCATCAACGAAGGGGCAAGCAAAATCATAAGTTGGGTATAGTTTATATGCGGAACCAATCCTGTGGTGAGCCGTGTCATTGCAGCGGTAATATACTGGATCTCTAAGTGACTTGTTAGGATCCTGCATATCCAACTTCCCTCTAAGACAACACATCTTGCCCCTTTCAGAACCCGCAATCATTTCCTTCCATAATTTCAAGTTTTCCTCGACAGTGTTGTTCCTACACCTTGATTCTATACCATTCATTCTTTCCTCCCTCATCTGTTCTCGTGCTGTATCATCAACATATGCCTTCCCCTCTAGAATCAATTTTTCTGCCATCTCCATCAACTGAGGAAAGTAGTCTGACGTGTATGTTACAGCTTTGTATTTAATTCCCAGAGTCTCAATATCTTTCAATAGATTATCCACAAACTCGTTGCTCTCTTTATCAGGATTAGTATCATCAAAGCGCAAAATGACTTCACCTTTATACCGCTCAGCAAAATACTGGTTTAGAAGTGCAGCTTTAGAGTGCCCAATATGAAGAAATCCACTAGGCTCAGGTGCAAACCGTACCCGTACCTTGCCAACCTCAGCATCTGGAAGATCTACCTCAAATGTAGCAGTAGCAGGATTAGCATTTGAAACTTGGTGTTCATTTACTTTGGTTGCTGCCTTTGCAGAGCTCTTTTTCCCAATATATGTTGTGATGACTTCACCCAGTTCAGCTTCATATGCTTCAAATATTGAGTTGAACCACCTTACCAGATTTTGGAATTTCTTTGATCTTCTGAGGCTTTCCCATCTCGGCCCAGCTCCTGTAAAGATTGGATTCCTAAATATTGATCAAAGTAAATATAGACTGGACCTCAAGGCATAAGATTGTATAGCCTGTTAAGGTACACAAATTACAGGAAACTACTCCAAAAGAAAATCACATTCAAATGTTCAATTTAGCTCTACTTTCTGGAGGCTGGGGCTGAACAACCACTCCCAGGAAAAAGAAAAAAAAAATTAAGTAAAGAGGGGGAAGGAGGCCTTCAGACCAATCAATCATATTGGAGCAAGGACATGAAAATAAATAAACAGAAGCAAGCTCTGCATCCATGCCTCCTTAACTTCTAAGCAATCCACCTATAGTATCTTAGCATGGTCCATAATGACTTTCACTATGACCAGCTTAACTTAGTATACAGTCAAATCTAACAATCAACTAGCAAGCTAGGTCAGGAAAATACCAATACGTTATTTTTAAAAAAAAATCAAGAAAATTATCCATGCATATTGGAAATTAAATGAGTCAAGTCCAGGCATTTACCTGCAAGACCAGACCAGACAGCAATATCTGCAATTGAAAGGCTGTTCCCAACCAAAAATGTGCGGTGAAGCAGAAATTGATCCACATAACCACATGCAGCCTGAAATTCAGAGCCAGATGCAAAAATAGGAGCATACTCTAGCCATTCATCTATCTACAAGAACAAAAAAGGATCACAATATTACAACAAAATCTAGAAAGATAAGTGCATTGCCCAGATACCAAAAACATTGCTCAAAGACAATGTTTTGAACTTCAATGAGTTACAAATTCCACCTGGCTAGACTCAAAGGAATCCCGCTGGTAGAATTCTGGAATCCTTGCTACACGACCAATATACCTTAAGAGAACAAAAGTTCCCTGCAACTTTGATCTGTACATTACACTTAGTTAGCATTGGGATGAGACAAACAAAAGTTCAAGGAAATTATAGGACTGCCATTTATTTATCATTTGCTGGACCATTAAGCTCATCTTACCCAAAAACTATCATAACCAAGTCATGCTGTGACACCTAACATATGCTTTTTATAGGTAACTGAAAACTATACTATGCTGTAATGTGTGTGTGTGTGTGTATTTTCAAATCTATTACATTCACAGCTCAGTTTTTTTAAAATATACATATCTTGATCACAAGAATGCATGTACACACTTAATATTAGCTTCCTATAAAAAATGTCAACAAGTACATTGTGCAAACTTTTGCTTAAGAAAAACAAAAAGAAGCTAGTTACTTCATCATTATAAAGCTCACACTAGACAATTAGAAATTGAATTACAGGCAAATGAAATAGAAAGCATGACCACACAAGTATGCAGAAAGATTAGTACTTTTAGAATTCAAAGTCATAAACACAATGCACAGTAAACACTTCCCTTTCATTGTAATATATTTTTTTATCAACTCTATTTTAAAAGTTTTAAGAAATAAATATACAGAATTTGCATGCAAAATTGGTCCAAGTAATATGGCATTTATTGTCAATTTATAAACGAATGGAAGCTAACTAACCCATTAGGTAAAAGAATCGTGGGCGGAGAACCAGGGCTGAGGGTTGCATCAGTGGAAAAAGAAACTCCAGAGATTTTTGCAGCAACAAAGATGGCCAGTGGAGGACTATCAGATGAAAATAAGATCTTGATTTCCATCACCGCTGATTACTGGATTGAGAAAAGGAGCCAATTCACAACTTCCAAAAGTTACTAAACAAATTGTAATGTATAGCACAGAGAATCATTTCAAATTGTGAATTATTCCAGAAATATTTTAGAGCAAAAACACAACAAAGCAACAAGCAATGCAGCAATAACAGTTTTTAACAGCTGGAGTATGTATATATATAATATGATTCACAATGATACGTAAAAGGTATGATAATGCAAATACGTTGATTATGCATGCTATTTCATAAATTCATGTCTGTATACTACTACACAATCCTACAAGTTCAACAAGCCTGCTCAACCGGTCAACCAGCTCAAAATAAGTTCATAAGTTTTGCTTTGTTGCAGGGTTTGAATCCTACCAAAAACAAAAAAGGGAGGTATGAATTTGGCCTGGACACTTAAGTGTACAATTTATTTCCTCCACCGGTGTACAGAGGAGCACTTCCAATAAGTTCAACAAAATTAATCAAGCATCAATATTCAGTATCCGTTCCAGAACTTTCAGTTTCTTCATCATTTTCCATTTTTCCTTCCAACTGCATCAAAACGCTACTAATAATCTATTAACGAATGAACAATAAAGGAGTCTCCGACTCTCTGGACAGTGGACATCGAAAGACTCTCGATGGAGGTCAACACCATTGAAGGCGACTGGACTGCTCGCCATTTCGCAGAGAAGTGCATTGCTTGGATTATATTTGTAATAAAATTAATAATTATGAAAATACAGCGGAGCAGAACTGTAAAAGAGAAAAGCAGAGTAGGAGTTTGTACCTGGAGAAGGAGATGGCCGCACTTGGAGCCGATCGAGAGGGACTGGGGACTGGGGAGCTGAGGTCTGGGGGATACGGTTGGCGTATCGACTATCAGGTTTGGGCTGGGCTATCGACTGTCAGTGATCCGATCAGATCAACCCGAGCCCGGCAGGATTACAATAATTGGGTTGGGCCAACTACTCCGGGAAGGCAAATTTTATTGTGGATCATGGTAAACACAGCTGTATGGACCATGGTAAAAAACAACGTTATTTATTTTAATGAAAAGAAATGGCACCATTTCCATGTAATTAATTTTGTTTGTATAACATATTTAGTTTCATTTTATATACATTGTAGTTTCATTTCAACACAACTAAAGTTTTATTTTGTTTCAACTACACTTTCATTTGACATTACATTGAGATTTGAGACCTGTTATTGAATTTCATTTTATACACACTGTAGTTTTATTACAAAATCACTAAATTATAATTCTAATTCAACTACGGTTTCATTGGTTAATATACACTCAAATATGTGAAACTGTTATTCAGTTTCATTTTATATACACTATAATTGAATTAGAACACAACTAAAGTATCATTTTGATATAACTATAGTTTCATTTGACAATATACACTCAATATGTGAGACATGTTATTCAATTTCTTTTTATACATATTGTAGTTTCATTTCAGCACAACTAATTAAAGTATCATGTCAATTCAACTACAGTTTCATTTGGCAATATACACTCAATATGTGAGACATGTTATTCAATTTCATTTTATCGTAATGTAGTTTCATTTCAACACAACTAAAATATCATTTCAATTTAATTACAGTTTTATTTGATAATATAAACACAATATGTGAGACAGTTATTCAATTTTATTTTAGATACACTGTAATTTTATTTTGGTTTGAAAACACCGGAAATACAAGATTTGTTAAATATAACGGTTGTCGTTTCTTTACTTAAAGAAACGGTGATGTTTTTGGACCATGGTCCACCATATAACAATTGCTCTAGGAACGACAAATTATTGTGTGGACCGTGGTTCACACAACTATGTGACCACATTCCAAAATGACGTCGTTTCGATGTTTTAAAAAAAATTCCTTGCTCCACGCGTGTGCTATAATAATGAACATTCTAGGGTAAGATAATGTATTTTATTAGTTAGAATAATGTTTTATTTGATAGAATAAGGTACTTTATGTGTTAGAATAATGAAATTTATGGGGTAATATACTTTATTTTATGAGTTAAAATAATGTAATTTATGTGTTAGAATAATGTACTATAGAATAATGTACTTTATATGTTTTTTAATTGTGGTCTGCACAGCTGTGTGGACCACAGTCCACGCAATAATAATTGCTTTGGGAACCCAAAAAATAACCATGAGTTTGATTTGATTAACTATAGTTAAATTAATCATAATTTCATTTTTATTAATTTATTTATAAAAACTACAATACCTCAAAAAAAAAAAGGTTGCATGTTCACTCATACTTTCACTTTCACAATATATATAAAAGTCTAGAGAAAGGTGAATATATTTATTGACAATTTTGAAATTCTTTTACAATTTAATAAAAAAAATTAATGGTTTATTAAATAAGTTAATTTCTCAATAATAACTTTTAAGGTTATCTTGAAATCTTAATTATAAAATAAAAAACAAATATTTTAAATGTTTTGTGCAGTGAAAAATTATTTTAGCATACACGTATAATTGTAAGTGTAAAGACGTTGTTAATCAAGAATAAACTAAGTATGAAAGTAAAGTGTGATAATGTAAATGAGAGAACGATTTATAGGGTAGCTTGAGAATTGTGTAATTTTTCTACTCCACTCTTTTCATCTTCTACTATGAAGGAAATCCACTAATAATCTTGTATCCAAGGAAAATTACAAGTGAAGATAAACTCATGCTTTGATTACTAAGCTAGCTCCAATTCAAGTTTGTCAATTATATTGGCCATTATATTCACACAACATCGCTAAATTTGCAACTCATCCTCTTTCTATAACATGTAGAGATTTATAACATGTTAGATAAAGCTTTGAATCTATTGAGAGTTTTGGAGTTTTATTGATTATGCTTGAAGAATTTGTTGAAAGTTTTGAGATCATATGCTAGATTGTTCATTGCTATGTGTCTTCTTTTAGTATGCTTCACTCCTATATATAATTGAAGTCAATATTATCTATTGGAGAGAGACAAATTCAAAATATGCAACTCGTAATATAATATTATGCATATCCTAATATTTGTAAATGTCTAGCTAAATGTTGCTTGTAACTTATTTCCTAATATTTGTAAACGTCTAGCTAAATGTTGCTTGTAACTTATTTTTAAAATTTGACTGTTGAACATTTTTATATAGCTTATAACTAAGTAACTATATAACTTTAATTTATTTTAATTATAAATAAAATTAATATAAGTACAAGGACATCAAATTTAAACTTTAAAAAATAATAATCAATCTTTATTGAAGTAATAATAAATAAACTATTTTACAAATTCAACTATTTAGAATTTTTTTTACAAAAAATCAATAATGCAATTAAAATAAATTAATATATTTTATGTATTAAAACTATTATTATTATTATTATTAAAATAATTCATATTTTTAATAAATAACGTTGGAATAGATTTATGTTCATATTTGAAAAAATGAACCAAATAGAAAAGACAATTTTTTTTTACATTCAACCAAACAACACTAGAAAATGAAAATATTTTTTTTTAAAAATGAATCATTTTTCATAAATTGTTTTTTTTTTTTGAAAATATTTTTCATGTTCGGAAACGGAAAATGAGAGAAAATATTTTTGGTCTAACAATAGTTTCCTCTATCAGTCATGTAGGGCGGTACCATACATTGTGATTAATCTTGTTTAATTTGTGGCCAAGATCATTCATGCCCATTAAATTAAAAGAGACTCATCTTATGTACATCTAATGTGTATGTGTAAGACCAGAGAAATTTATAATGTCAATTGTAATAACAAGGACATTTTTTTTTTTAAAAAAAAGAGACATTAAAATAGTAAAAGATGAATATATTTTATAATTAAAGATGAATGTTTTCAACTTTAATTTGTCAAAATTATAAAATGTATATCTACTTTGTCAAATTTAAATTTGATAATATAAAATATATGTCAACGTTGTTACAATTTGTATGTGGACACACGATCCATCCAGCCTTGCAATGACTTCACTGCTTATGCTGTTTACCCTTTTTGAGAGATTTGAAAATGATATCCTTAAGATGCATCTTTTCTGCACAGAATATACTCTTCATCATAAAAAGGAGTGGGTAAGATCTTGAGGGATTAGAGTGATGAAGATGTTGTTAATGAGGTGTTAGCTGATTTAGTAATAATGAGATTTTCTTTTGAATACAAAATTTGTATTCATATAGCGATAGAGATTCATTTTTTAATCTTAACTTTCCTACAAAAACTATTCTCAATTGTGGCTTTGAATTCTTCTTTTATATTTAATTATTATGTTGACTTTTTATGAACAGACATGTTGGCTCAACCGAGAGGATATTAGTAAGAATTAAATTTGTAATTTTTAGATATGAGAATCATGTCAATGACCTTGTGGTCTGGTGGCACCAAGTCGTTCTCTCATATGAGAGGTTGCGGGTCCGAACTTCATTCGAGGCGGTATTGAGTCTTTGTGCTTCAATAGGTTGAGCAAGTAATATAATTATGAACAAATATTGCATTGTAACAATAGTATTCAAAAAAAAAAAAAAAAAAAAAAAGAAAAAAAGAAAAAAAGAAGAAGACATGAGAATCATGCATGCTCCGGTCCACCCACTCTATTACATTTGTTAGAACTAAATTTACCATTCGTAATGCTATAAATAATGTCAATATTTATGAGGTGAGAAGTCGGTCAAGATTTTTATAGATTTTTATAAAATTTAGAAGTTGGAGGTATTCTCTATGTTTTAGAGTTCTTTGATTAATTATATTATTCATTGCATTCATTAATAAGTTAATTAGTTGTACATGTAATTATTGATTTTAAGTAAAAAATGATTATAACAAATATTTGCCACCATATCTTGGAGATACCATTTAACCGCTTGACACAACTAAAAGTGACAAGTGCCAACACATATATCATTCGAACAACTCTGATCTGAATGGATTAAAAAATGTTAAGTGGGTATATATATTGTATAATGACATTTTAATCAAGTTGTATATGGATTTAGTCTTTCATTATTAATTTTATTTTATTTTCATAAATTAATAGAGTTAAAAAAAATGAATGATTATCTCATCAATAACAAATTATTAAAATTAAAACATGTGAAACATCGTTCTTATTGATAAATTTAATCATGCGCATGACATTGATCCCGCGGATGATAAATCTCACTTAAAACTTGCTTTCAAGTTTCAATGACAAAGTGTGAGTTCGGTTTATCCCTTATGGACTTGAAGGCGGGTTCATGAAGTTCAGGATATAATCTAATGAAGTCGAAAAATCAGGATTATATTAAAAAAAAAAATCATTTAACTATTTAAAATTGGTGAAAAAGAGAGCGAATAGAGTTAAAGGAATTGGTAATGACAGGGTAGAGAAATTAAAGGGATATCCATTGATGTCTACTTTGCTACATGCCAGCTGGTGCCTGGTGGTGCATGTAGTTGTGTTTTATGAAAAAGTAGCATACCCTAAATAACTTTTGAGATTCTATCCAAAATATTGTCCAAAGAATTTTGTTCATAATTATTGTCACAATCATTCTAAGTTTATTAGCTACCATAAAGTAGCTCTATTTTAATTTAATTAATTTAAACAATATTATATTTTTAATTTATCCTTTATTTTTTTTAATTTTTTAAAAGTAAGTTTGAATTTACTTCTTAAAAATAACATGAGAAAGAACATCGCATCTTAAAAACTGTGCTAAACACAATCATCTCTTACAAAAAAAGACTAGGCCCTGTTTGGTAAAAAATTGGCCTATAGGTCAATTTTGGCCTATTTGACCACTATTAATTGTTTGATTTAGTTAAAATATCAATATAAATGTTTGGTTAATTAGCTTTTTGCAACTCCAAAAGGCTAAAATTCAAAAAGCTACTCCGGAGCAACTTTTTCAATTAGCTTTTTGAAAAAAAAAAAATTATACCAAACTACTATCAGCTAACAGCTAATTTACCAAACACTTTTCTACAATCAGATAATGTTATCAACTATTTATACCCTCTAATTAACACAATCAGCTAACAGCTAACAACCATTTTACCAAACAGGGCCTATGTAGCCATTAGCAAAGAAATTCCAAGATGGGTAGCATGCGTTTCCTCATTTTGGAAATGTTTCATTTCTAAAACTCATTTCAGAAACATTTCCGTAGCATTTTTTATTTGATCAAAAGTTCCTGGTGAAAAGTCCTACTTCTCACCACTAAAAAATGTAATTTGAATTCATACGTTATTCAAAATACTTAGTTAAACTTTCAGATTATTTTTTTTTTTTGAGATTTGATTGGTAATGCTGCACAATTCAAAATATTTAAGAAGTTGAATTGTATTTATACTAATGCATATACATATGTATTTGCAATGTTAGACAAATGTCACTTAAAAGTCATCCCAAACTCGATTTTTACAACTTTAATAGGTATATTTTAAAAATCAATTTCTTATTCACCTATTATCTAGTTTGAGCGTATAGCATATCAAATTCATTCTTTCAACTAGAGATGCGTTTGGAAACCTGGAAAATGATTTCTGAAAATTATTTTCCGGGCTTCCATGTTTGGCAAAGGAGGGAACTAAAGTCAACAGAAAATGAGGATGAGTCAAAGGGAAAATACCATTGTTTTTTTTCAAAAACAACTTCCCCCTTTTTTGGGGAAGTCATTTTCCAGATACCAGAGTCAACTAAGTCTTCATTCTTCTTCTCACAACCCTTCTTCCCCACTAACGTAACGCTGCCAACCAGCCGTCGTCGCGCTTGCTGCCAGCCGGCGTCGCACCCCAAACCCGCCCAGGTTGTCGTTGTCGTCACACCCAGCACCACCACCTTGCTTCCAACCATCGTCGCACCCTAAACCCGACCAGGTCGTGGCTATCGCCACGGCCAACGCCACCATCGATCGCCCCACTGAGCTCCCACCGTCGCCGCTCAGCCAGCCATCTTCTTCGCCATTGCTGCAGGGGAGAATATCGGGTACGGATTTGGACTTGTGAGTTTGACTACATGATTGTGGATTCTGTGCTTAAAGATTTAATAATAATAATAATAATAATAATAATAATAATAATAATAATAATAATAATAATAATAATAATAATAATAATAATAATAATAATAAATCATTGTATATTTAAAATATTTAAAATTAATAATTCTGCTCTTTTCTAAAAAATGAACCAAACACACCAAGATGATTTTTGGAAAAATAACCAAACGTTGGAAAAGAAAATATTTTCTGAAAAATGACTCATTTTCCAGAAGTCATTTTCCTAATTTTCAAACACAACCTAGGAGAATCTAAATCTACTATTACCTACCCATATATATATATATATATATATATATATATATATATATATATATATATATATATATATATATGATTTTTACATTAATTAAAATAAATATTAAAAAATATAAAAATAAGCTACATTACAAAGTAATCTTAGATAAATTCTTTGTTAACATGTCAAAGAACCAAAATCATCAAAACACCACCTTAGCTTGTGAAAGGAGAGATATATAAATATATGATGAACAATATAAAATTTGAATAGTTTTTTTTTTTTTTTGGAAAACCAAATTTGAATAGTTAATAATACTTACATTAACAATTGAAAGAATATAATGAAATCTATATTTCATATAAATAAATAAAAGTGATACTGCTAATTCTACGTAAACAATAACTAAATAAACCCGAGACCAATTAAAGCAAGTAAATATCTTTATTGATCACCGTAAAGGCCCTAAGTACAATCTACTTGGTTGCTCTGAGTGCCGACTGACTGCGATCGGGATTCTCTAATAACAACCTATCGATCGTCCAAAAAGTCCTCTACACTGTAGCTACTGTAGGTATTTATAGCCGCTGTGCCGGAGACATGAATCCGGTCGTTCAGCATGTTCTCCACGTAGCCACCACGTGTCATCCTCCCGGGTGCCCTGTCTGTCGTCGTAAAGAGCCGCCACGTGTCCTTTGTCAGCTCTCTCGCCAAAGGGCTACCGCTCGGTGGTCAACACTGCCGCTCGGGCAACTCCCGGTCGGACCCCGACCGGGTTCTTCCCATGAAGCCCGACCTGTTACCTGCAAAGACAAAGAGAAAAGGACGAAGGCACCTCGGTTGGGGTAAAGCTTATGTCGGTCGGGATATTCCCTACCAAAAGCCCCCCAGCCCGGGCCTTTTTGACCGTCCGGGAAAAAACGGGACGGGATGAGGAAGCCCAACCATCGGCCATCAAACCGACCGGCCAGCTGTCATTCTTTCCCTCGCCACGTGTCGGCCACTGCCGGCCTCTGCGACTGCAATGGTCGCCTCGGAATCAGCGCTGGTCGTGTCATGCAAGTGGATTGGTTTCCCGCCCAAATGCTCTCCTATAAATAGGCCCTTGAGGCCTTCATTTGAACTTTCCTCAATCTTCTGATCCAATCGGCACCCTCAGAGAGTTCCGAGCGAGCTATTCAGCAGATCAACCGAGCAGCTTCCTTACAAGCTTTAGTCAAGTTTCCTTGATCGGTAAACTCTCTACTCTTTAGCTCTTGCTTTGTTTTTAGCTTTGCGTAGGAGTAGGGTAGAACTAACTCCGATCTAACTTCCCGAACCCTGTACTAACCCCCGACCGACCGTTAGGTAGAAAACATGTCGGATTCGGATAGCCAGAACGCCTCGGTCGCAGGCTACGACGACACGATCGAGCAGAGCAGCGAGGAGGTGGACATCATGTCCCTACTCCCCAGAGGTCGAGCAACGACCACAGCAAATACCCGATCGAGCCCCCGAGCCTGAAGGGTCATCAAGCTCATCGGAGACATCAGGGTCGAGCTCCAGCAGGTCGGGGAGCGAGGAAATGTCCACGAGCGGACGAAATTCCCCGGCTGAAGATGTCCAAGGAACGCCTACGAGGGTAATAGGGGATTACCCTCAGGTTGAGCCCGAGGGTGGACACCGGGCAAATGAAGCGGAGGCGGTCGAGGAAGACCCGGCCGGGCCGGCGATGCCAAGCGGGGACGGGTTTGAGTTCCTCAACAGCGAGAGCGTCGAAGGCCAGATGAGCTTGCTGACAAAAGGGGAAGCAAGCAGAATCGCGGAAACTCTCGCTGGTCGGGTCGAGTTCGACACCAGCAGGCAGCTCGGGAATATCATCGAGCGGCACCAGGGGAAGTGGCTCGGGATGCATTACGATTCGTTAATGGCCCCGATCACGTTCCTCTTCTCCAGCCTCCTTACCGCATTCCTGGGCTACTACCAGGTTATGCCCGGGCAGATTTGCCCGAACGCGCATCGGATAATTGCGTGTTTTCCCCAGATTTGCAGTCGACACAACTTGGCCTGCACCATGGAGCTCTTCAACTTCGTCTACCAAGTGAAGGTGCTGGCGGCCGCATACGGGGGTGGGTTCCTGATGACGCAGTCCCGAGCAGATAAGTGCTCGATTGAGGGGCTGCCCGGGAACAACCGGGGGTGGAAGAATCGGATCTTTTCAGTAAAATATGATCCATGGATCCTCCCGGTCGAGAGGGTCTGTAGTCAACGCTTTCGAAAGCAAGTCATCCCAGTCGAGACTCAGGCTCTCATAGATGCCGTGACCAAGATCTCGGGCGAGATCTACGAATATCGCATCTTCAAATCGCCCGAGTGCTACGAAGCGGCCCGGCTACCCGATCCGGTCTACAACCTGACCGAGAAGTACAAACTCGAGCCGGCGGGTGTAACAATCGCAGGGATGCCCGCTCGGGGCAAGAGGAAGGGTAAAAGTTTGAAGCTAACTTCTTTCCCGACCCTTAACATTCCGAGCGTTTATTTTCTAACATCCCGAGCCAACTGACTTTCTTCTTTGTTTGCAGCCATGGCAGAGTTTGGAGACGACGACGCCCCTCTTCCCCCGCCCGCCAAGATCTCCCTTGGCGGTAAGAAGAAACCGAAGGCAAAGCCGGCCGGGCAGAAGGAAATCCCCACGGCCCGACCTCTAAGCGCCTCGACCGTCACGACGGCCGAAGGCTTCGTCGTTGAGCCGACGGACGTTCTGGTTACCCGGGTGGAAGTCGCCCGGGGCAAGGAGAAAGTGCCTGAGCAGGGCGTGGCTGAGGTGGGCGGTACGAAACGCCGCCGAGAACAACGCAGCCCGAGCCCCTCGACCGGGCGAAACAAGGACAAGCTGTCCATACTGGCCCGTATTGGCAATGTCGGGCTAGCCAGAGAAGATTTGGGGAAGATGACTCCGACCCAAGTGGCCGAGAGGATCAGCCACGACCTGGCCGAGGTAAGCCTTCTCCAACTAATTTTCCCTTTTTATGCAAGTGTCTCTAACCGGGCTGATTCTGAATATCTTTTGCATTGCAGATTTCCCGAGCGGCCCAGCTTTTGCAAGGTCGGGCCATGCTGGTCGAGGAAGCCGACCGCCACAAGAAGATGGCTACTCGACGCCTACAGGAGGTCAAGGACGTCCAGGCCGAGCTGGAGAAGGTCCAGAAGGACCTGAAGAAGAGTGAAGAGAACCGGGTCCTGGCGGAGAAGGTCGCCTAACGGGCGATCGGGGATGCCACAGAGTTAAAAGCTCGACTCGATAATCCGAATGAGTTGTCTCAATCTGTCTTCAAGGACAGCGAGTCGGGCACGACATTCCTCACGGCGGCCCGAGGAACGAAGGTCGGAGAGGATCTAATCCTTTCGTTCGGTCGGTGGGCCTTCAAGGCCGGGCAGCGGAAGATGCTCGAGCAGGCCCGGACCCGGATGGAGCAGGCTCTTGAGGGGGACGACCTCCAGCTGGTCCTCTCGGCGCTTCCTCCGGATTTGGCCGACCCCGGTTCCTCTCCCTTTGCCCTGAAAGACAAGGCCGCCGAGCCTGGTGGGTCCGCGGCGGCCACTTCAAGCGGAAGGGAGCCTTCCGAGAAGGGCGGAGCCCGGGAAGCAAAGAAGTAGAAATAGGACTTCTTGTTTTGTAAAGGAATGCTGATCGGGAGCCCGGTCCCGAGATTATACCGGACACTCTTTGTAATTAATGAAACTCGTTTTTTGTAACTTGTGTCGCTCGTCTTTCTTTCCGCATTTTTACTTTTATTCATGCGTATACCAAGCCTTAAGGCTCGACCTCACGGCCTTTTGGCCCGGTCGTGCACTACTCAACTCGCTCGATGTCCGACCTTGTGGCCTTATGGCCCAGTCGTGCATCCGAGATTCCGACGTCGAACTGGCCAACCCGATCGAGTTTACCCGATCTCCAGGCCTTGACGAAATTTTGAAAATAGGTAAGCCTCCACGTTTGGGACATTCCCGAACGACGGGCCTATAGATACTTCCTTCATCTCAGCCCCCACGCTATTGTGCCCTCGAGGTACGAGTGGGTGAGATAGTGGAAAGAAGTTGGACGGATCGGGGAATTGTGCTAAGAGCTCCTGGCTTCCCCGATCGATGGCGTGACCCACATGTCCGCCGAAGAGGAGCGCATTTGACCGGTCGATGGACACGCCCGGTCGATGTAACTTGACGATGAATTGTTCTGCGTGCACTGAAGGTAAAAAAAATAACCGATCGGGCTGCCGCATGCAAGCGGTCGAGCAATCACCGATTGTATATACATTAAACCTTCCCGCTCGCAGGCGGTTAAATAAATATTTACATCCATAAATTTAAATACAAATGACGACCGGGACTAACTCACAGGTCGAGCCCCCACTTCGTCCATAGATTACAAAAAAAAGTAGGCTAATGCCTAAACATAACGAGGTGCTCGAAATTCCAAGTCCCCTCGATCACCCGACCGGTGGTCGTCTCCAATCGGTATGTCCCCGGCCGTATAATAGCACTGATGATGTACGGCCCTTCCCAATTTTGAGCTAGTTTTCCGCCCCCCAAAGGTTGACTGGCCTCCCTTCGTCGTAAAACGTAATCTCCCACTTAGAAATAACGAGGGTTGACCCGGACGTCCTTTGAACTCTTGACTCGCTTCTGATACTCGGCCATACGCCGAGCGGCTAGCTCTCTTCTTTCCTCGACCCCATCGAGATCCACGACCATCGCATGTTCGTTCTCCTCCGCATTGTAGGTTCTTTCTCGATCGGTCGGGATCTAAGCCTCGATCGGGAATCGGGCTTCTGCTCCATAAACCAGGGCGAAAGGGGTCTCCAAAGTAGCTTCCCTCGGGGTCGTCCGATAAGTCCATAGTACATACGGCAACTCATCGGCCCAACTACGACCAGCCGAGTGTAGCTTCTTTTTTAGACCTTCCAAAATCGTCCGGTTAGCGTTCTCCACTTGCCCATTTCCCTGCGGGTAAGCCACCGACGATCGGACGTGGGTCGTCCCGATCGTGGCCAAGAAGTTTTGGAAATACTGGCTTACGAATTGGCGGCCGTTGTCGCTGATGAGATGCACGGGCACACCAAAGCGGAAAATCACATTGCGCCAAAGGAACCGAGCACACTGCTGAGAAGTGATCGTGGCTAAGGGCTCGGCTTCAATCCACTTGGAGAAGTAATCGATGGCGACAATCACGAATTTTCTCCGACCGGAGAGCTGAGGGAAGGGGCCCAAGATGTCTACCCCCCACCTAGCGAAGGGAATTGCGGTCGTGACCGGCTGATAAAAGGTTGCCGGTCGTCCAAGCATCCGGGCAAACAGTTGGCACGTCTCACATTCCCGAGCTAACTTTTCACAGTCTAGCTGGAGGGACGGCCAATAGTACCCGATCAGCATGATACGACTGGCTAACGATCGGCCTCCTTGGTGTGAAGAACAAATTCCCGAATGCAATTCCTTCATGACCAAATCAGCCTCAAATGCGGTCAAGCAACGCATAAGAGGACCTCCGTATGATCGCCTGTAGAGATGACCGTCCAAGACTTGGAACCTCGGGGCTCTAAGCTTGGCCTTCCGAGCACGCTGGGGGTCGTCCGGGAGTCGACCGTGCTCGAGGAACTCCTTTAGATCGGTGATCCAATTGTCTTCTACCGGCTGGATTGGATTGACCGGTAGGCGATGGATGCTATGTCTCGGGATCACCAGAATTCGTGCTATCTTCGACATATGTTCCGGGGCATCTTGAGCCAACTTAGATAAGATGTCCGCGTCGGCATTATCTAATCGGGGTATGTGCCAGACGGTATACCTCCGGAACTGAGCAAGCTTCTCCATGGCTAGGTCTCAGTATAACTGCAGACGCTCTCCATTGACTTCATAATCTCCGAGAACCTGCCCGACCACAAGCGCGGAATTTGTTTGAGCTCGAATGTAGTCAACCCCCAAGTCTCGAGCGCACTGTAAGCCGTTAACAAAGGCTTCGTACTCGGCTTCATTATTGGTCGGATGGAACTGATACATGAGAGCAAAATAGACTTTGAATCCTTCCGGGCTCGTGACCACCATTCCTCCTCCTGCTCCTTTCTTACTACTCGACCCGTCAGTAGCCAACAACCACCACTCAGCCTCGGGATCCGCAACCTCGGGGGGTCGGGTATCCCGGGCGGTGCACTCGACCAAGAAATCAGCAAGGGCCTGACCTTTGATTGCTGGTCTTGGTCGGTATTCGATCGCGTACTGGGTCAGCATTAACGCCCACTTGACTAGGCGACCGGATGATGAAGCAGTTCGGAGGACTGGCCCGATCGGTCAATACGCGAATTGCTCGACCCTGGAAATAGGGAGCCAACTTCTTCGCGGCAATGTATAAGGCGTAGACGACGTTCTCTAACCGGGAGTACCAGAGCTCGGGACCATGTAGCGCATGGCTTACATAGTACACCGGTCGCTGGACCCCTTCCGGATCGGTTCGGCACAATACTGCGCTTACTGCACGATCGGAGACGGCGAGGTACACGTCTAGCTCTTCCCCGAGCTCGGGCTTTGAGAGCACGATTGGTGACATGAGATATTCCTTCAGCTCATCAAAAGCCGCTCGGCATTCTTCGTCCCAGGCGAATCCATTAACCTTCCGCAATACCTTGAAGAAAGGTAGAGCGCGCTCGGCTAACTTAGAGAGGAACCGGCTGAGGGCTGCCAACCGACCGGTTAATTGCTGGACTTCCCGAACGGTAGAAGGTGGTTGCATGTCCAGAATCGCTTTTACTTTGGCCGGGTTGGGCTCAATTCCTCTCTTGGTCATCATGTAGCCGAGGAACTTGCCGGTCTGAACTGCAAATGTGCACTTGGTCGGGTTCAACCACAACTGGTACTTCCTCATGATTTGGAAGCACTCCTGGAGGTCCCGAGTGTGGTCGGATCGGTCCCGACTCTTGACTAGCATATCATCAATGTAGGCTTCCATCGTTCGGCCCAGCAGATCGGCGAAGAACATATTGACCATCCTCTGGTAGGTTGCTCCCGCATTCCGGAGGCCGAACGGCATCACTCGGTAGCAGTACAGCCCGTCCGGGGTCACGAAGGCTGTCTTGCTTTCATCTTCATGGTGCATCATGATCTGATGATATCCCTTGAATGCATCCATGAAGCTCATTAACTCGGCCCCGGCCGTCTCGTCGACCATCTGGTGGATACTCGGTAGAGGATACGGGTCGAGCGGACAGGCCTTATTGAGGTCGGTAAAATCAATGCACATCCTCCAAGCTGGGGGCTTAGGAACAAGAACGACGTTGGCCACCCACTCAGGATAGATCACCGGTCGGATGTGCTCGATCGCCGCCATCTTTTTGACTTCCTCTCTGACAAACTCACGGCGATCGGAAGAAAGGTGCCGGGTCTTTTGCACGACCGGCTTCGCAGCGGGATCGACAGCTAACTTGTGACAGATTACCGATCGATCGATCCCGGGCATGTCTTCGGGCCCCCATGCAAAGATATCAGCATACTCCCGGAGTATGGCTAAGATTTCCCCTCGGAGCTCGGGGGTGAGGGCCCGGCCAATCTTAATCTTCCTATCCGGTCGGTCCTCGGATAAGGGAACTTCTTCTATCTCCTCGGAAGGCTCAGGTTGTTCCTTCCGATCCTTAGCCTCCTCCTTGGCTATGGTGTTCACCCGGGAAGACGGACCGGAATCGCGTCTATTGACCGCGCGGGTGTAACACTTCCTGGCGGATTGGACGTCGCCGCGGACTACACCGACCCCATTGGGGGTGGGGAATTTCATGCACAAGTGAGGCATAGAAATTATCCCACCAATCTTCATAATGGCGGGTCGGCCCAAGATAATGTTGTGGACGCAATGGAGGATGACCACAACGAACTCTAGCTCCGTCTTGATCAACTTTGGGGCTATGCCGATCTCGACCGGGAGCGTTATCTTTCCCTCGGGGTAAACAAGAGCCCCGGTAAAACCCGACAGTGGTACACCGACCGGAGTCAGCTCCTTCCTGTCAAGTCCAAGTTTTTCGAACACGTCCAAATAAAGGACGTTCACACTGCTGCCAGTGTCCACCATAACCCTATGGACGTCCGTCCCTTTGACATCAATCGTGACCACGAGCGCCTCCATACCGTGGTCACCGCTGCTGGGTTGATCTTCGAGGGTGAAGGTTATGGGCTCCATCTTCTGCCTCTTCCCGGTCTCCCGGGAATCTACTACAGCGACCGGGCAATTACTCCGCGGTCGGGAAGCGTCTTCCAATCCACCGAAAATGACGTGGATGGTCGGCTTTCCTGATGGTCGGCTGCTAGACGGAGGGTCAGGGTCCCGTTGGTCATCACGACGATCGTCCCTGCGATCGTCTCTTCGGTCCTGACCTGACCGATCGGAGCGTTCATCACGATCAGAGCGATCGGAGCGGTGATGGGAACGCCGGTGATCTCTCCGATCGGTGTTCCTTTTATTGTCCTATCTCTTCCCCACACACTTGTCCAACTTCCCCAGGTTGAGTAAATCTTCTAACAGTTGGCGCAAGTGGGTACACTCCTCGGTGTCATGCCCGGCACATCGATGGTAAGCGCAATGCTTACTCTTGTCAGGGCCGTCTCGATCGGGATGGGGGAGTTTGATGAGATTGCAAGACTGAGTGTACTGCATGGCTTCCGCTGTGGATCGGTTCAAGGCCGTAAACTCACCAGGCCTGGTGCGGGATCGGGGATGGTCATCACCCGATCGATGTTCCGCCCGGCCGGCCGGTTTACGGGACGAAGACCCGACCTCCTGCGAGCGTTTTACGGCATTCGCATCGCCGGCGTTGGCATAATCTGTGACCCTTCGAAGGGCCTCCTCATAAGTGGCCGGGGGGTGTAGGATGAAATCTTGATACAAATATCCCGCCCGGAGAGAGATGTAAAGCATGTGGGTGGCGGTCGCATCATCCATGGGCTCGACCTCCCTGACCGCCGCCTTCCATTTGATGAGGAAGTCGGTCAAGCTCTCCCCTTCAAGTTGCTTGGCCTTCTCCAGATACATATAGGGCTTCCTTACCACTTTGGAAGTGATAAACTTCCTCACGAACTTGATCGCCAAGGTATCAAATTTGTCGATCGAGCCCGGTTGCAAGGTTCGGAACCATTCCGCCGCCCGGCCGGTGAGCGTGGAATAAAAAGCCCTACACATTACGGCATCTGACACGCCCTTCAGCATCATATTGCTGTAGAAGTCATTAACATGGACCTCAGGGTCCGTCCGGCCATCGTAACTTTTCTCTCCAGAGACCTTTAAATCAAGCGGGTAAGGCTGAGCCATTACTGCCGCTGTAAAAGGCGTCTGGTGCAAGGTCGATTGGTCGACCGGGGGTGTTGCAGGGTGCGCATTTCTGAATTGCGCAAACTCCGCCTGGAGGTTATAGAGCAATCCTCGGGTCTCGTTGAGCTCGGCGGCTTGGGCTGTATCCCGAGCGCGTCGCCGTCGGTGAGATCTCGACCCGCTAGGCCCGGATGAAGCCTCTTGACTGGCTTCCTGCATCTGCACGTCTTCCGGCTGGCGGTTTGGGTCTTGGGGCCCCAATCGTTGCGGCATCTCCGGTCGAAGTGATGAGCATATTTTATACCTTAATTTAAATAAGATTTTATAGGTTAATTTTATTATTTATATTTTATATTCCATTATTTTTAGTATAATTTGTTATATTAGGTTTAGAGAACTTAATTAGTGAATAAAATAATAAAGAAAGCTTATTAAGCCAAGTTAGATAAATTAAAATATTATATTGCTTTGGGTCCCACTTGTTAATAATCCGCAAATCATACTTTGCTTCCCTTTGTTTTCCTGTACGTATAATTAGTATTATATTCTATGTTTTGTTTGGTTTACGACAGGTTGCAGACGCGAGACGGAGAAGGCACATAGCTTCGGATCAAGCGACTTCGACGGGTCTTCTTTGCGCAATTATTGATGAAATTAACCATCTTTTGAATTTGAAGATGAATTTGTTGAAGGAATTGGCTATTGATGCGGTAAGAGCCTGAATTTTAGGGAAGATTGTTGATTTGAACCCCTATAAAAGGAGAGCTATTCTGATGTATTTGAGGCAGATTGTTCCTTCTAAATTCTTATATTTTAGAATAGTTTTCTCTATGTCTAGCTAGATTTTCTTAATCTGATTCAAGAGATTTGAAGTTTTAGTTGTGAATTTAGGGAGGTTCTACTTCAATTAATTTATTGGATTCATGTACTTCCTGCTCTTTCAAAGTTAATTTTACAGGAAGACTGATAGTAAATTAAATTGACAACTTGGTTTATTATTTTTTATCCTATTGCTATCTATGAGTTTATGATCCGTAATTGTCATAAACGATTAGACCGAGTAGCTTGTATTAATTTTATTAATGTGATTAGTACACGAATGACAGGAAGACTAAGTTGCAGGTTGTAGCTATCTCAATCTGTGATTTAGGCTTAGTTGTTTTCCATTAAAGTGTAATGATGTTATTGGGTGAATATGGAACGCTATCGTCCCCAGTTTATTCAATAACAATTGTTGGTTTGAATGCTTAATTTGAATCAATTAATTTAGGGAGAACAAAGACTAGTTACGGCTATCCTAATTAGTTTTTGGCTAAGTACTTAAATCTAATTTAATTTTTAAGAGCCGATGATCTGAGTCACATCTTTAAAATTCATTTCCCCTTGAATCAGAATTCAACATCTCTGAACTTGTTATTAATTATTGTTTATTTTATTTATTTTATTTATTCTTCTCAAATCCCCCAATTTTCCCTACTTTGAGTCATTTTATTTTAATTAAAGAAACGAAATTCATTAGTTCTCTTGGGATTCGACCTGGTCTTGCCACTACTACAAATTAGTGGAGTGAGCCAGTATTAAATTTGTAGGGCTTCGACAACCCTGCCAAATTTTGGCGCCGTTGCCGGGGAACTAACATCGTTTCTTGAATTATTTATTTATTTATTTATTTTTTCTTTGTGATTGTTTCTATTGTCCTTAGTGTTGCATGACTCGTTCCTCTCATTCGGGAGAATTGCAATATATCCCTGAGATTGAGAAAGTCGCAAGGCAACTAAGGAAAGAAACAAAGCAAAGAAATAGCTCCTCGAGTTCTGAAGAGGTAAATTCAACCTGTGATCCAGTAAACGAGGAGGTTGCAAGTAAAATGGCTGAACCAAATAATAGAACACTTAGGGAGTTAGCTGCACCGGATCTAAACCAACAACCTCTATGCATAACAATACCAAATCTTGAGGTTGATTTCGCTTTAAAATCTGGTTTGATCCATTTACTTCCTATTTTTCGAGGTTTAGCTGGTGAAGACCCACATAAACACTTGAAAGAGTTTCAAGTAGTTTGTGCAGGTATGAAACCACGTGGGGTGACTAATGAGCATATAAGTCTTAGAGCATTTCCATTTTCATTAAAAGATAAAGCAAAAGATTGGCTCTATGATCTTTCCCCTAATTCAGTTAACACGTGGAATGATGTGAAAAAATTATTTCTAGAAAAATTCTTCCCTGCATCTAGGGCAACTAATATTAGGAAGGAAATATATGGGATAAGACAATGTACAGGTGAAACATTGTATGAGTATTGGGAAAGATTCAAGGAGTTGTGTTCTAGCTGTCCACACCATCAAATCTCAGACCAACACTTGATACAGTACTTTTATGAAGGGCTGTTACCTACGGATAGAAGTATGGTAGATGCAGCTAGTGGTGGTTCTTTGGCTGACAAGACACCTACGGATGCTAGACAATTAATATCAACCATGGCAGAAAATTCTCAACAATATGGGACACGTGCGGATGGATCTATTCGTAGAGTTAACGAGGTAAGTACTTCTCAACTTGAAAATAAAATTTCAGATTTGACTACTCTTGTGCGTCAAATGGCTGTAGGACAGATGCAATCTACGGGAGCATGTGGAATATGTTCATTTGTCGGGCATCCCACAGACATGTGCCCAACATTGCAAAATCCAAATCAAGAGTTGAATGCAATAGGGGGATTTCCTGGTCGACCCAACCGAAAATATGATCCCTTTTCAAACCAGTATAATCCCGGATGGAGAGATCATCCAAACTTGAGCTATGGGAATCAAGGAGCGCAACCAAGGTTTCAAAATCAGAATTTTAGACAATTCCAAACACCTCAGCAATCTCAACCCCAAGCTTCAAATTCAGGTATGTCTTTAGATGAAATTGTTAAAGCACTTGCTAATAACACTCAACAGTTTCAACGAGAAACAAGAGCAAGTATTCAACAATTGGGCAATCAAGTTTCTCAATTAGCCACATCTGTTAGCAAGTTGGAAGCCCAAGCTTCGGGGAAACTACCATCACAAACGGAGGTAAACCCTAAAGAAAATGTAAATGCAATCACATTGAGGAGTGGTAAGCAACTTCAGCCTGAATCTCCATTATCAGTGGAAGAGGAAAAAGAAGGAAAATCAAAGGAGGAAAGTGAGTCTACGGCTAATGAAAAATCCAAGGTAAGTTCTGAATCTTCTTTTGGTCAATATGATTCATCTCTACCCCTTTTCCTTCAAGGTTAGCAAAATCAAAAGAAGAAGAACATGAAAATCAGATTTTGGAAACCTTTAGAAAGGTAGAAATCAACATCCCCTTACTAGAAGCCATAAAACAAATTCCTAAGTATGCAAAGTTTCTAAAGGAACTTTGTACCAATAAGAGGAAGTTGAAGAGTAAGGAGACCATCATATTGGGTAAAAATGTTTCAGCCATGATAAGTAATGATCTACCTAAAAAGTGCAAGGATCCTGGTATGTTCACCCTACCCTGTATAATTGGTAATAAAGAGATTAAACGTGCCATGTTAGATTTAGGTGCATCAATAAATGTCATGCCATTTTCCATTTATCAAGCTTTAAATATAAATTCTTTGCAAGGAACTAGAATAGTTGTTCAATTAGCTGATCGTTCTTGTGTGCATCCAGTTGGAGTCGTAGAAGATGTTTTAGTGCAAGTTAATGGACTGGTTTTTCCTGTTGATTTTTATGTTTTGAAAATGAATGATGATGCAATAGATCAATCAACTCCAATTTTGTTAGGTAGACCATTTATGAAAACTGCTAAAACAAAGATAGATGTTGATAAAGGTATTCTTTCTGTTGAGTTTAATGGAGAAATTGCTGAATTTAATATTTCTGATGCAATGAAGTATCCTGATGATTACCATTCTCTTTATCATGTGGATGTAATTGATTCAATAGTGCAAGATGTTTTTGAAGATAGTTTTGCTGAAAATTTGTTTGATTTAGAAGCTGAATTTGATTTAGATGAGTTTGTTGATTCTTCTTGTGAAGTTTTATCAGCTGTAATATCTGGTTTAAATTCTGCAAATGCTGATTTTTCTTTAACTCATGAAAAAATGTTGCCATCTGTGTTGCGGGCTCCAACTTTAGAGTTGAAAACTCTGCCTGATCACCTCAAGTATGTATACTTAGGTGAGGGAGAGACATTACCCGTCATTATCTCAAATAAGTTGTTACAGGAACAAGAAGATAAGTTGGTTTCACTGTTGAAAGAACACAAAACTGCAATGGGTTGGACTTTAGCTGATATAAAAGGTATAAGTCCAGCTGTTTGTATGCATAGAATCCATTTAGAAGAAGATGCCAGACCAGTAAGGGAGCCACAGAGAAGACTCAACCCAACATTGAAGGATGTGGTATTTAAAGAGGTTCTTAAACTTTTGGATGCAGGTATAATTTACCCAATTTCTGATAGTGAATGGGTAAGTCCAGTGCATGTAGTTCCAAAGAAAACTGGTATAACTGTGGTAAGAAATCAGAAGAATGAACTGGTACCCATGAGAGTGCAAAATGGTTGGAGAATGTGCATAGATTTTAGAAAACTGAACTTAGCTACAAGAAAGGATCATTTTCCTTTACCTTTTGTTGATCAAATGTTAGAAAGGTTAGCTGGAAAATCTTGTTTTTGCTTTTTGGATGGATTTTCAGGTTACTATCAGATAGCCATTGCTCAAGAAGACCAAGAAAAAACTACTTTTACTTGCCCATTTGGAACATTTGCATTCAGGAGGATGCCGTTTGGCTTGTGTAATGCACCAGGAACATTCCAAAGATGCATGATGAGTATTTTTTCTGAATTTATTGAGAGTTGCATAGAAGTGTTTATGGATGACTTTACTGTTTATGGTGATTCCTTTGAAGTGTGTTTAAATAATTTGTCTAAAGTTTTAAAAAGATGTATTGATGCGAATTTAGTTCTGAATTATGAAAAATGTCATTTTATGGTTAGTCAAGGAATTGTGTTAGGGCATGTAATTTCAGCTAAGGGGATAGAAGTTGATAAAGCTAAAGTAGATTTGATTGTGAACTTACCCTACCCTACTAATGTTAGGGAAGTGCCCGGAGAGAGATGTAAAGCATGTGGGTGGCGGTCGCATCATCCATGGGCTCGACCTCCCTGACCGCCGCCTTCCATTTGATGAGGAAGTCGGTCAAGCTCTCCCCTTCAAGTTGCTTGGCCTTCTCCAGATACATATAGGGCTTCCTTACCACTTCGGAAGTGATAAACTTCCTCACGAACTTGATCGCCAAGGTATCAAATTTGTCGATCGAGCCCGGTTGCAAGGTTCGGAACCATTCCGCCGCCCGACCGGTGAGCGTGGAATAAAAAGCCCTATACATTACGGCATCTGACATGCCCTTCAGCATCATATTGCTGTAGAAGTCATTAACATGGACCTCAGGGTCCGTCCGACCATCGTAACTTTTCTCTCCAGAGACCTTTAAATCAAGCGGGTAAGGCTGAGCCATTACTGCCGCTGTAAAAGGCGTCTGGTGCAAGGTCGATTGGTCGACCGGGGGTGTTGCAGGGTGCGCATTTCTGAATTGCGCAAACTCCGCCTGGAGGTTATAGAGCAATCCTCGGGTCTCGTTGAGCTCGGCGGCTTGGGCTGTATCCCGAGCGCGTCGCCGTCGGTGAGATCTCGACCCGCTATGCCCGGATGAAGCCTCCTGGCTGGCTTCCTGCATCTGCACGTCTTCCGGCTGGCGGTTTGGGTCTTGGGGCCCCAATCGTTGCCGCATCTCCGGTCGAAGACGGTCAAAAGCTACTGCTCGGGTAACTTCCTCAGGGTCTTCCGCTCGGGCGGGAACCTCCTGTGCTTGCTGGGCCTTCCGTGGTGCCTCCATCGCATCAGCACCCCCGACCCCAACCGCGAACGAGCCGAGCGTCGAGCCCGGGAAGTGGGCTGATGCTGCGGCTCTACATGAGCGGCCGGGTATACTGGAGGGGCGGCGGCTGGAGCCGTGTACGCAGGCGTGAACGGTGGATAGCCAACCGGAGGTGTGTAATACATCGGTTGGCCTGGCCAATACCCGTACGGTTGAGGTGGGACCGGGTATGGATACTGACCGGGGTATATCATCGGTTGTGGATATTGCTGACCGGGTGTCTGGAATCCCGGTTGTATGTAGTTGACCGGCTGTTGGGCGGCCGGGTACGTGTTGGATGGATGTGGTGGTGAGAGATTAAGATTCAAGTCCACCGTCTGACCTTGCTGTTGGGTGGCGTGGTGGTCGGATGAGCTCGCTGCATCCGCCTGGTCGTCAGCGAAGTTGTTGTATGCCCACGGGATACATTGTTGGAAAGAGACCGGGTGCTCGTCAAGACGTTGCTTTCTTGCACGGGTCCCCACAGACGGCGCCAAAATGATACTGCTAATTCTACGTAAGCAATAACTAAATAAACCCGAGACCAATTAAAGCAAGTAAATATCTTTATTGATCACGGTAAAGGCCCTAAGTACAATCTACTTGGTTGCTCTGAGTGCCGACTGACTGCGGTCGGGATTCTCTAATAGCAACCTATCGATCGTCCAAAAAGTCCTCTACACTGTAGCTACTGTAGATATTTATAGCCGCTGTGCCGAAGACATGAAACGGTCGTTCGGCATGTTCTCCACGTAGCCACCACGTGTCATCCTCCCGGGTGCCCTGTCTGTCATCGTAAAGAGCCGTCACGTGTCCTTTGTCAGCTCTCTCGCCAAAAGGCTACCGCTCGGTGGTCAACACTGCCGCTCGGGCAACTCCCGGTCGGACCCCGACCGGGTTCTTCCCATGAAGCCCGACCTGTTACCTGCAAAGACAAAGAGAAAAGGACGAAGGCACCTCGGTCGGGGTAAAGCTTATGTCGGTCGGGATATTCCCTACCAAAAAGAAAAATAGGGATAATTCTAACTAAGTTGGTTAAGAATATAGATTTATAATTACAAGATCACAAATTTGTATCCTAATCTTCTTGGTAGTTTTTTGTCAACTAAGATCACAATGCAGGGTTTAATTTACTCAGTACACATACTTTCAATTCAGATAGTGACGATAAGTTTCCTTTATACATATCTTATATAATAATTTTTCTATTAAAAAGAACGCACTCCGTAATATTTATAGTAAAAAACTATAAAATATTATAAATGGGATTCCCAAGATAAGTAGATAACTACCCTACCCATTTTGAATTGTAAACTGAAGCTGACAACGTAAATGAGAATGCATCCAGATCCAGAACATGTAATGAGGAATATATATGAGTTGTTTTTTCTGCACAGCTTCTCGGATCCCTAAACCCTGGATGGAGAAGATTGTGAACTATATATTACGTGTAAACCAGATATATATGTACATTGGTTTTATTGACACGAATTGAAAGACTAACGGCTATTATCCATTCATCAACAACTAGCATGTGCAGTTCCGATTCCCAGTGATCTACTTAATCTAATAGCAACTAGTATAAATGCGTCACTCAATGGGAATATAATAACACTATTTTTTTTTATACCATAAGTACACTTGGCCAATAAATGTAATTGTATATAACTATATACTATAAGTCTATAACAATGAATAACATCAATTATTACACAGATAAATTAATTACAATTATTATTCTATTCACAATCAAGACCCAATTCTTCCCTCCGTGTCAGATTATGTGTCTATAGTTAACGGAGTACAATATGTTATATGCAATTAACATATTATAATAATGCAAGGTAGACCATGGTCCATGATATAACTAACAATTAACGTGTCAAAGAGAGGACCATCAATTCTAGCAACATGGTTGGGCGAAGGCCAGTGATGGGCGAAGTCGCTATGATAAGCAAAAACTGTGCAGGCCAAGCCCACCAGCACCCTGCCGCCTATTGAAAATATGGTAGCCGTATATAAGGAAATAAAGTTGCGTCTTCGATATGAACTATAGCTTTCGACACAGAGGTAAGCATTTGACCCTAACAAACATATTTCGAACTCCTTAAAAAGTTTAAATGCATTTAAAACTAGTTCAAAGTACATACTTTTTCAATGCTGAACAAAAACTTCTTTTCAACATTTCAAAACCCTATTTTCTAATTTCATGGATATACTTTACGAATTAATTTTTCACTCAACCGTTATCTGTTTTGAATATAAATATATAAAATCTATCTCCTCACTCAGGAAAACCTAAATTCACTTAAACCCGACCTAAATCATAAATAGAGTACTACACTCAAAATATGATGTCTCAAAAAATAACCACTCAAGTACAATTTTTGCAAAATTTTCCAACACTACTTGTTATACTTTTCTTGGTAGCTTATTGTGAAACCTTTCTATCTGTAACATGCATGTTGTTCCTTGTATTAGCAAATTGGATAATAACAATGGTTTCTTATGCCCCAATTAACTTCAGATCTACATATCAAACTTTCTTGCTAGTTTCCACTTTGTGTAAAAGTGGTGCAAAATACTATGGAACCTTCACCCTACTCTAGCCTTCTTAAATCTATAAAAATAATATATATGAATCACTTTTATCAAAATCTCCAAACCTATTATAATGATAACTTTAAATTTTCATGAAATGATATGTGATGCATTGCACTATAGTTAACAAAATTTTATTCTCACATAAAAAGTATTCAATTAAAGAATTTAATGATTAAGTTAATTTATAGTACGAATAATTGAGTGATTAAATTTTCATCGCAATCATAACTGAAAAACTGAAGAGATTATTTTTTAAAAATAATTTAGTCAAATCTTATATAACTGAATATAACACTTGTTTAATTTATAACGAAATTATATTCATTAATTTATAAATAATAATTAATCGATAAAATTATAAAGAATGATATATAATATGCTATAATTTGTATACAATATTAGCTGATTTAATACATGAGTGTGATTTTCCATAATCTATTAGCATGTGATCCTTCTTCATGAGGATTATTGACTGAAATAAAGTGGATTAGAGCACATGGTTGTTTGGTAGGGTATAAGAGGGGACATCATGTGCCCGGTCATGATAGGGTTTCTTGGAACATAGTACAGTATAGAATATTGAGATACATTTCATATTTTAGTAGAGAGGAGATTATAATAATTAAAATATAGGCTACTTGGCATTTCATTTAATGCATGCTTGCATGGATGGTAAGTCATCCAAATAAAAATAGACGTTCATGAAATAAGAACAAATAATTAATTTGTCTCAATTATTTGGTAATCTAGGTATGTAGAATGAAAATGAGAAAACAGAATATAAGGAAATATAAAATATAAAACGAGGGGAAACATACAAATTTTAGAAAAATGTAAGTGTATATTTGCAGATTATAAATAAATAAATAAATAATATATATAGGAACGGGGAATTAGAAACCTTCTTTGTCCCAATTCCTGTTCCATGAATTTTTTCTCAGTATAGTAACGAGGAACGGAGAATTTCATTAGGTTCAAGGAAAATTGTCATCCCTAATATTGAAGCGAAGATAGAGAGAGAAATAGTAATTCTATTGTTGAATATATTACAATAAAGTTATTGTAATGTGATGAGGGATAATTATGACAATTTCACATGTCCCTCAAATCATCTGAATTTTCAATTTACAATAGTTTAATTACCGGAGTATAGTTATTTTTTGAAAATGGAGTATATTTATTATTTATCACAAATGAATGATGATTTGTTCGACATCTATGACAAACAAGACTCAGCAAAAGTCATTTGGGAATCACTATCAGAAAAGTACGGTGCCAATGAAACTGAAAATCAAAGTGTCAGAATTGTTTACAACAAAAGGAGTAGAAAAATCAAGAAGTTCAAAGGAAGGTGTTTTCTATGCAGAAAGCAAGGACATCGAGCACACCAGTGCTACCATCACAAGGGCAAAACTAGCAAAAGTCAATCTGACAGAACAAGATGAGTATTGAGTCTCTTTAAATAAGTAGTTATTTTTTGAGTAACTATATTTGCTCCAGTTCTAAGGGTTCGTATGAAGTATGATTGTCTTAGTACTTACTGAATTCTAGTTGAGTTGTCTAGATTTTGATTACTTTAGTAGTACTTACTTCTTTAGTATGTTGAATACTAATGACATTGATTGAAATAATTAGTGCATAGATATTGCTCAAATTTTATTACTAAGATTATTTGTATAAAAATAAGAGCATATATCATAGGCTTCAATTGTAATTAATGAGAACATGGAAAAGTCATCACTCTTGAATACTCTGTCTAGGAAGGTGGTTTTTAAGTAAACTTCAGTTTCACCACTCGACCTGGGAGTACTTAAGAAGTAGGACGTTGATCATGCAGGCTAGTTAGAGCGCCACTTGATCTTCACCTGAAATGAGGTTGACTTTCATATGTTGTTAAACAATTAAAGCCTTGCAATAGAAATTGTTGAAGTACTGCAATAGTAATATTGATATGCATCCTATGAATGCTTTATATGAGTTGTAATTTCCTCAAGGGAATGGAAAATTGTGCAAGTGGCAACTCTGAAGTCTCATTGTTGAGAGATATTTCCGAATAAATATGAGCTCGAACATATTCCTTGTGTATGAGATTAATTTCTTATAATAATAAGATGTGAAAATTGTGATTATGTTGTTCAACTTGATGTAGCATGTGGACAACATTATTTCTATGGCTTACTAACAATGAGCATTTGTATATATATTATTTAAACTCTTGGTTGAGTCATATTGAAATACCTATAATTCCTAGTTAAAGGGTAATTGTGATCAATTGAGATAACCAAGTTTGTTGAAATATATTCAACTGTTGAGTATGTATCAGGCAGAGTGCGAAGCTTCTATAATGCTCCACAAAGCCAATCGGCAAAACTCAGTTTACAAAGGAGCTAATGTTGGACACCAAAGATCAGTATGGGTAAGAGATCAAATACATTTGACAAAATTTTTGTAAGTGTTGCATTGTGGGAGTAATAAACTCCTTGTATTTTCATCAAAAGTTTCTCTGTGGTATTGAGAATAATGATGAAAGAGAATGTTTCATGTTAAACATGAAAATCTCAAGGGATTATTGACAAGTAAACGAAGTACTCGTCAAAGTGCATGTAAGTTTGATCAAGAGAATAAACTTACTTGAGGGCTAATTATGAGGATTAGTCGCTGACTCATTGGAAGGACTTAAAGTCCAAGTGGTAATGAATTCATGGTAATGAATTCGTGGTGGATCCCACTTCTGTGGTCAAACGAAGCCATGAAAAGAGTTACAAAATAGTAACTAGTTGGTCATTCCGACAGTGAGTGTGTACTTGTGAGGTTGAGCTACAGCTCTTAATGAATTCATAACTCTTTGAGAAAGGGTGATTTTTTTGAGACAAACCTAATGAATTCACTGCATAATGACATGAGTACAAAGTGCCCCTGGTGCCTTATACTCAATTGGGATGGTCTATGTTGAGGTAGACCTAAAGAGATCCCTAACTTGAGTAGAAAATGGCTAACCGCCTCTTATGAAAGATAATGGAGTTATCTCAAGAAGCTGAGTGGCTAAGAAACATGGTGATAACAGTGCAGTTGTGGGGGTGTCCAACACCTCCACCACATTGTGATACACAAACTGTCGTTTGCGTTGCATATAACAATGAGTATGATAGAAAAGACTTACAACTGATTTATGTTTTTAACTACTCTATAAGCCTTCAGTGGTAGTCTATACTAAGTTAGACTTGATAGAGTTAAAGTCTATATTGAGATAGACTTGATAAGACATAAAAATCTGTAATGCGGTAAGACTTGTCAGAGTTAAAAGTCTATGTTGTGATAGACTTTGACAGGGTAGAAGTCTATATTTGAGACAGACGTAACATTCTTTAATACTAAGGGTGTTCATAAGAAGTCAAAGAGTTTGACTTTTGTAGGACCTGCCTTTTGAGTTGGTGTGTGTATTCGAGTTCAAAATTTATCTAACCGGTGAGTTCAAGATTCACAACACTCTTGAGAAGAAAATTACTCGATGTCACTACGTGTCAGTTCAAGTTCTCAAACACTGGCATTAAGATCAACTCGATTGTATTGCTCAGATATTATCCTTTCTAGCCTTATACTTTGAACGTGTGGGGGATTGTTGGGAAAATACGGTCAAACTAGAAGCCACATTTCTAGTCCTATTTTCTTGGGTCTGCATGTTTCTTGTCCACACATTTTGCATGGACATGGGAATGAAACTTCCACTTCTAGTGTGAGTGTGTATGGTCATGATTAGAGCTTCATGACTATAAATAGTGCATCCTTCACTATTGAACAGTGCACTCAAAAGGAAGTTTCCTTCTTTGCTTTCTTCATTTCATACATACCCTCTAGTATGAGCATATATAGTCAGGTCCGCCTACGTGATTGCTAGTGCAAGCTATTCGTAGTAGGTCTGTGTAGCCTGTCGAAAGCGTGTCAGGGCGCTAACTGCACCGTTACCGGGCAAATAACGCTTTTAAGGTAGTGTTATTATAACACGACACAAATTTTCTTCCAACCATACACCAGTAGTGTCCGTGCTTCTTAAAAGGCTTCCAGATCACGCGTTGACGTTGCATTTTTCCCAACAGACTCTTCAAAAATAATTAAGAAGTTTCCTATTTTTGGCACCAGAAACAAATTTAGTGTCTGTTCATGGTGGATTTTTTTTTCTCCAGAAAATGAATTATTTTCTAAAAAATATTTTAATTTTTTTGTGTTTGGTTGAAGATAAGAAAATTATCTTTTTCTTTTTGACTGAAAGTTTAGAAATTACATTTTTGTCTAATTTGTTTCATCATTTTCCAAAAAATTGAACATATTATTTGTTATAATAATAATAATAATAATAATAATAATAATAATAATAATAATAATAATAATAATAAGTCGTGCTTGTTGTGGTGGTGCTAGTGGAGGTTTTGGTGTTAGTGTGGTGGTGGTAGTAGTGATAATAATAATAATTCAGAAATTAGCTTGAATTGAAGAGATCAAGATATGAGAGAAAAAAGAGACGAGGAAATAAAGAATATGCAAAATATTTTCCAACTAAAAATTTAGGAAGACATTTTCTTCACTAAATTGAACTTTTTTTTTTTCATTGATCAGAATGAATATTTTCTTTAAATAACTAAACACAAAAAAAAAATTGAAAAAATGACTTTCAAAAATCAATTTTTAAATTTCCAAAGAGACCCTTAGTATAACAAATCTTGTATGAGTTTATGTCATGCAATTAAGTATTTATTTATGTAATCTTTTAACAAAGTTTCAACTCATAATTCATGATTTCTAGTCTCAAGATGTTTATAACTTGAAATCTTGAATAAGGTCTTGAGATTTACTAATAGATAATTCCATTTTTATATTTAAAAGTTATTCAAACAATTAATTATATAGTTGGAAATATTTATCATTGATCATGCATGTTATTAGATACAATAATTTATAGTCGATTGTTCTAACAATCATATTAAGTAAAAGAAATACAGGTAAAAAAGCATCCTTATAAGTTAAACCAAAAACTTTACAGCTGAATCCCAGCATGCATGCCACTATACTCTAAAATGCGGCGTATTAATTTGTACGGACAACCTAAATTAAACAATATATTCCACCTCCACTAATTACCGGTTTAGTAGGTCAACACTCTATTTATTAATTAACAATTGAATTGGTTTCTAAAAAGAGACTACACCCTCTTTGGTACATACTTAGCTTATTTGACCACGGTTAGTTGTTTGATTTGGTTAAACAATCAATATGACTGTTTGATTAATTAGTTTTTTGTAACAGTTTATTGTTTCAAAATGTCAAAATTCAAAAAGCTACTCAAAGCAGTTTTTTCGATCACCTTTTCGAGAAAGTCATTTTTCATGTAATCAGCTATCAGTTAACAACTAAATTATCAAACACTTTTCAACAATCAACTAATGCTTTCAACTAGTTAAACACATTAATCCAATGCTATAAGCTAACAGCTATTTACCAAACACCCCTACCTCCACAAGTATCGCATGATACGGATGGTTAAACAAGAATAAAAATCATAAATTTTCTTCATAAAACTATGACAATATATTTTATAGAAACATAAAAAAGTAATTTCATAAATTAAGTTCAAATTAATATGTTGTATCTAATACACGATGAATACAACTTATTATACAAAAACTTCCTTAGGTATTATTTATTGTTTAATTTATTTACATGGAGAATTGAGACACACAAAAAAAAAAAAAAAAAAAAAAAAGTCCACTTTTTAGTGAACAATCTTTAATTTCTTAATGTGGGTGCATCATCATTCATCAACGTGACGCAGAAAGTGAACACACAATGCTTGCAACTTACACATGCTCCTACTTATATATATACTGCTATTTATTATTTTATGTACAGCTGTTACAAATCTTTAATTAACCAAGTCTGGTAATTTTCTTGGGGCATTAAATTACATTCATCTAATAAAAGGAAAATTTTATTTTTATAAAAATTAACTCATCATATTGTAGTTGAAAAAGGGGAATAGAGTATGGAGTATGGAGGTCATTATTGGCAGTACAATAATCCACTTTCTAACCTCTACCTGACAAATTCCACATGCTCATGTCAAAGAAAGAAAATGAGAGACCTCCACGGGGGTGCACCCACACATTATTATTTTGTCCACACCAAGAAATTAAAGTGCAATTCACAAAATGACACATCACATACAGTCCCTCCCACCACCAGATCTGCCAGTCTTTTCTTTTCATCATACTCATCACAATAATCCATTAACTTATTCACTCAATAAAAGCAACCACAATAGTGATTTATATTCAATTTTTAAGGAGAACAAAACTTGAAAGAGTGAGAAGATTTGGAACTGCGTGTAACACATTAATTTTTTGAGAAAGTGAATAAAAGAAGTGTAGACGGGAGCGTTTCGCGCACATACAACTCCCAACAAGGCGTGTTATGTACTTTGCGTTAGACCTATTTCTTTTTCTTTTTTCTTTTTCTTTATTTCATTCTTCTCTCTTCCTCATCTATATCCTAACTGGCATCTCAAAAATCACAAAAAACATACTCCTATATATTGAGGTTGCCCTTAAGTACAAATTCAAGAATGATCGAATAGCTTCACAGTATAATAGATAACTACATTAAGCACCTTCATGTGCTTAATTCACTAGTCTAGTAGGTAGTGTTTGGGACAATATAACTACAATAAGTCCCAATAGGCACTATTTAGGGCAAGATAACTATAATAAGCCTCTAAATAACAAAATATATGAAATCTACTAAGATATCTTATACAAAATTACTCTCACATAAAAATTTATACATACTACTTATGTCAACTTATTGTTATGAATAGTAAACACTACTTTTGTGTTCATGCAAATTTATGTAAGAATAATGTCACATGCATGCTTGTTATCTTGATAAATACAAAACACTTTATTGATTGAGTGCAAATAGTTTTATTTTATTTATTTTTTGATTCAACTTGTTCTTACCAATTGATGAAGGTTATGTTCCATCTCAATTAAACTACTAAATTGATAATCAGACATCGCATTTAGGATATATGCTCAACATGTACTATCAGATGCAGATCAAGGAGGCTTTGTGTATAAAATCGACTCTGATCTGATCTAATACCAACTTAAAAAATATTGATCTGATTCAACTAAAAATCTAAACAGATAATTAGACCAAATTAAACATTTTTATGTGTTTATAGTACTATACCCCAGCCCCTTAGCTTGTTGTCAAAACTGTCTTCCCAGTCAAAGAAGGTTAGGGCCTAGGGGTACCCTTATAATAAAGTAATACTAATATAGTATATGCATTGAATTGGGTGCCTAGTTGTAATTAAGTAAGTATTTTTACAGAAAGACTAAATTCCCGCCTCTTAAAGTTTTCATGACCGGTAGCCTCTCGATCTTATATTAGCCAGCAGCTTTTCCTTGGTTGAAAGTGCCAAAAGACACTCCCTCTTTCCCTTTCTTTAATTTTGTGTAAGAGATCAGAAGACCCCAAACAACAACTACTCTCATCTTCTTGGGTCTGGGGATTTGCCATTTACAAACATATATAATGAACATCATATATATATAATATATCGCACATTGCATACACAAATCATATATATCAGCTGATCTGATCTTCTCTGCATTATACTCAAAGCTAGGAATGAAGCGAAGCATAGAAGTTGGTGGCAGAAATAATGATATTGCTTGGATTCATACCGGCCGGCCTGACATTCCTTGTGGCCGCAGCTAACACTCCAAGATCAGAGCCGTTGCATAATCTCGGAACCCAAGAAAGCTAGCTTCTTTCTACTTTATTCCTAAAATAATCCTGCACCCATTGTGATTTGTGAGCTAGTGAGCATTATATTATATTCTTGCTTTCTGTTCTGTCCCGGCCTTCTTTATTTGTGTAAAGGCCTGGCCGGGGTTGATCGAGTTTGTGGTGTCGCCGGAAAAAATGTCTGCGAGGATACTATCTTCTCTTACGGAGGAGCGGGCGGACATGCGCAGCAAGCAGGTTGGGTGCATGACGGGGATATTTCAGCTGTTGGACCGCCACCACTTCCTTATCGGCCGGCGAGTTGCCGGCCACACTAACAAAAAGCTGCTCACTAAAGGTATGTATATATGTTTTATTTTGTTTAGGCAACTAGTATAGTATATAGTATAGATCTTAGTTAAACAATATAATTAAATGAGTTGCACCAACTGGCTAAGGCTCCCCGGCGCTGGAAGAGTAGTTAGCTAGAGTGGTGGCCGGTGGGGTTCGTTGAGAATCATATTGTTCTCACCAAACTCCTAGTCCTTTAGTTGAAATTTTTATGGTACGGTTAAAATGGTGCAACATTTTAATTGTAATTTATTCTATTTAATTTGATGAATTGGAGCCATTAACTCTATCAAGTGTTTGGATGCAATAGAAAAATTCAATTAAGGGAAAACATTATATTTTCAGTTGACGGGTGAATGTAGGCATTTTGGCGGAAAATAACTTCCGTCAAAATTTGATGGAAGTCATTTTCCGCCAACACTCAAAACATGGTTTCCAATGGAAACTAGTTTTTTTTTTTCTTAAATTTTTGATAAATGATATTATTTTTAATATTATTATAAATATTTTTATATTCTAAATAAAATATTTAAAATGTTTAATCATACAATTCTACTCATTTTTCAGAAAATAAACCAAACACTTCAAGACAGTTTGACAGAATGCAACCAAACACTGAAAATGAAAATGTTTTCTAGAAAATTAAATAACTCATTTTCCTACTTTTCAAACGGACCTTAAGTCTATCTAGTCCACAGTCTACACGGATAGTTCAGTTCTGTTAATTTCTGAGTGATAAATTATGGCTAATGACACATGATCAAGTCATGACAGTCACAATGTGGGAATTACATCCAATGTGGTGGACACCTTGTGAGTACCAAGCATCCATCATCCTATAGGGGGCTGAGTCACTGTGATTGAGGTCCCTTTTACTATCACATCCGGCCGGGGTGTGTAAAGGTTTTAGGGGCGAGGAATTTCGCAAATACTCTAAGTCTATTAAAATGAGTTAATGAGACTCAAATTAAATGATTGAGAAGGCATAGTTATTGGAACTTGGAAGGATTCATTGTTTTGCAAAATCCAATTAAGGTTTTTTCTCTAACCTGTTATAAAAATCTTATAATCTAGCGATTTAATCATATGAATTTAAGTAGATATTCGTATATATATGTTTAATTCAATTTTCTTGGGATGTACTAAAAGAAGAACAATAAAGTTTGGTGCATAGCTGTTCATTGCAAGAGAAATTTGACAAGTGCATATGGGCAATCCACACCATTATTCCCATGAAAAAGAAAAAGAACCTTTTTGCATTCTTCACTTTTTTGCCTTTTTGGTCTACAATGCCCATGCGTTTTTCTGATCATAACTCATAAGAAACCACCATAGTTACTACTTACTAATTTATCTCCTTATTTTTCCTGTAATATCAAGGTGCCCACCACAATATGGAGCCCAGAAGTGTGACAAAAACAAAGAAGGTGAGACGATGAAAATCCACACTCACTACCTAAAAGTATGTACGGGGTAAATTCCACTCTGTGACCCTAGCTGATCACAAGGAGTGTCCATAACTGACCGACTCAAACTAAAAAGGTCAATAGGCCCGAACTTGTAACGTTCTGGTTATGACGCCGACAGCCTGACCAACTTAGCTCAGACCGCACAACTTTAAAATGTAGAATTGTGGACTAACATATATGTTTGGTTGGGAAATGCAGGAGAAGAGCGTGCATGAGGGGTTGAAAGGGAAACAAATGGCATCTGACCAATCATCCAAGATATACCCATCATCTCCAACTCCATCAAACCTCTCATCACTTAGCAGATACAGAACTCCTCAGCTGGAATCCCCATCTGATTTTCCTGAAACACCCAAGAAGTCACTGCATTTGGGCAGGCAATCATCACCTGATATCCAAGATGTAGTGAAGGAATCAATGCACCGGGAGGCGCGAAGCGTATCAATCAAATCTGTGGCCAAAGTAGAGGGCAAGATCCATCTACTGAAGCACATTGATTCCCCAAGGCCCTTGAAGCAGCCCGAGAGGAACCCTCCTCGCTTCTCCTGTGACGGGATGGAATCGCGAGAGAGGCTCAAGGCAACCATGAAGCTAAGAGACACCCCAAGGCTATCATTAGACAGTGGCTTAAGGTCCATTAAGAGCTCTGCAGACCAAGATTCAGGCTGTCATCATAAACGATCGTCCAGCGTGGTGGCAAAGCTGATGGGCTTGGAAGGTTTCTTCCCAGATGAACATTCCATTTCAATGTCTTCAAGACAAACTCAACAGGTTTTTCAAAAGGATTCTGGCAATCTGCAATTGAGACCTGCAACTTCAACCTTAAAATCAACCCCAAATTCAAGTAATAAGGTGCCCTCCACTGTTTTTGGCGAAATTGAGAAAAGGGTAACTGAACTTGAGTTCAAGAAATCTGGTAAGGATCTCAGAGCACTCAAGCAAATACTCGAAGCGATGCACAGGACAAAACCAAGATTAGAGTGCCAAAAACCGAACCACCCATCTTCTACCAAATGGGAGACTTACCTTACCAAGAAGTTCAATTCTTCCATTCCAATACCAAAACCGGACAACCATAATGGTAACCCCAAAAGGGTTGCAGGTTCCATTGACAAAGGGCGAGCGAAATTGGGACCTAAGAGAAACAACGTCAAGGAGCCTAGTCGGGGTGTTCCTGTTCCTTCTGCAGAGAAGAAGACCAATGGAAGAACATCAAAATCAGTTCAAGAACACAATCATATCCATGTGAGAAGCCCAGGAGCTTTAAGTCCAAGATTACAAGACAAAAAGCAAGGAAAAGACAAGCTCAGAAGGCATCAAAATAAGCAGCCCAAACCAGGTCCACCACACAGGAGACATAAACCGAAACCTAACAATCTCCAGTATGATGATGACCAAACGAGCGAGACGAGCAGTGAGAAAGGCAACCACACGGCTTCAGTGCAATCAGAACGAAACGATTGCTTGGTCTCAGTGGCCCCAATCGAACAACCAAGCCCTGTCTCCGTGCTCGATGCTGCTTTCTACATCGAGGACTCACCATCTCCTGTCAAAAAGATATCATCACCGTTTAGAGGTACCAATTCAATACTTCCTTGCAAAAACACCATCTCTACATACAAGATTCACCATTTCTTGTGCTATTTGTCACCTTAACAGATGCTAATGAAGCAGAATGGCACACAGACGATTTAGACTGCAGCACAAGAATTCTCGGCTCCGAATACAATCTGGTTCATAAGTTCAGCATACTAAACACTGATCCTGATCATGAAGATTCCATTAACCAAATTGCATGGAAGTGCCAGAGTGACAACTTTGACCATCACTACATCAACAAGGTTGTACTGGCATCAAACATCCTCAAAGATTTAGGTTGTGTCTCAACAACTGAGCTCCATCTGATAAACCCAGAGTTATTCCATGTTCTAGAGCAAACCGAAGGACCCACAGACAAGAACCCACTGCAGTTTGATCAGAAAATGCACAGAAAACTTATATTCGACACAGTGAATGAAATTCTTGCCCACAAGCTACATCTGAAAGGATCTTTAATTCCCAGGAGGAGATGTTTGAGTGGAGAGCAGCTTTTGAAGGAATTATACGCAGAGATAGACTATCTCCAGCCTAAATCAAACAGCTGCAGGCTGGGCATTGAGGATGATGATGAACTGGTTAGCATCTTAACTGCAGATATGAAACATGAATCTGCAGATGATTGGGGAGGAGATGATAGTGAGATTCCAGCATTAGCACTGAGCATTGAGCGCCTAATCTTCAAGGACCTGGTTACTGAGGTGATTAGAGGTGATGGTGAAGAGAGATCAAGGGGGCATTGTAGGCAACTATTCACACAGTAGTAGTGGCTTCAATCTTCAATTCTGGGGTTTATCTAAGTCATAGCATCCTGCACTCATACTTTCTAATGCTTCTTTAGTTATACATGTACCATTTCCATATGTTGTCATCACATATTTGACTCCCAAGCAAAAGAAATTCAATCAAAATATAGTTTTTTAGCATTCCAAGTAGCAGATATGTCCATTCTTAACAATAATTAAAGAGGTTCAAGTGTGCATGTTTTCAATCTCACCCAGTAGCAATCATTATGGATGTCAATTTTAGTCTGAAACAGATGGATTGACCCGATAAGTCCAAAATTTTTTAAGATTAGGTGAAAAATATTAGTCAAATAAGTTCAAAATCAATAAGCTTGATTGCCCGAATAGGCTAGCTTGATAGGCTATTATTTGTGTTCACAAGTAACATTGAACAAAATATATAGGAAATTTATATGTAAGCTATCTTTAGTAATTTTTATTAAATTTTATAAAGAGTTAATTCCAGCAATGGTCCTCCGACTATATTGATTTTTCAAAATTAGACCCCGACTTTTAATTTGGACACTTTAGGTCCCTTGACATTAAATTTCTTTCCAATTGAGGTCCTTTCATCATAATACAATTAATTGAACTTTAAATGAAAGGGTAAACTCGTCCTTTCACCTGCCTATGTATTATTCTTCATATTTCTTCATTGTATAAGCGATATATATGAAGATAATCTCAGTCAAAGTCCTAGAATGTTCCTCACCGTTCCCATTTATTGACTGCTCATGTGTGCGTTTCTCCGTTATTGAGATGTTTACAAGGTATAACAGCGAAATACGAAGGGAGAAATACGACTTTCTCCGTTATTAAAAGTCGAGGACTAATTTTGGAAAATCAGTATAGTCGGAGGACCATTGCTGGAATTAACACTAAATAAAATGTTAACAAATATATTATGAAATAAAATACTTTTATGAAAATCATGGTTGAAAAAATCGCTAGATGCTCCTCGGGCGCTCGGGGGCGCCTAGAGGCATGTGTATTTTTTATTTTATTTTCTAAAAATTTGTTTAACAGTTTTAAATTTTTTAAGACTTGATAATTATAACCTATTTAATACTTTAATAGTTAATACTAAAATATTAAATATTAATCTAAAAAACATATAGAGTTTGAACAATTTAGCGTTATTTCGCTCAAAACACGATGTCGTTTTGAGTGAAATAACTCATTTAAAAAAGAAGGGAACAATAACTAATCGGCCGACCTAGTCGGTGCCTAGGAGGCCTACGTAGGAGGCCTAGGCGGCCAGCCGCCTAGACCACCGATTATGGTGATACGCTAAGCCGCCGGCCAACACCTAGCGCCGATTAATCGGTGTCTAGGCGGGATTTTTGCAACACTGATGAAAATAAATAACGAAAGATAAAAAAATTATTACGGAGTATATTATAGTGTAAATATATTAATATATTATTTTTAGTTAGAGTTTGGAAATAGAGATTTAAATTGATTGAATGATGTATAAGTTTATATTTAATAGTGTAAAAAATGCACTACTTTATTAAAATTGAAAGTTTAGAATGTTAATTTGAAAATGTCAGAAGAGACTTTGAACCTACCCAATAAATCTTACAACTCGAGATTTTAGGATTAGGGCTAAAAATTTTAAACTCGTCTGAAAAAAAAAAAAATCGATTAGCCTAAACCAAATGGGCTTACCTGATTGACATCCTTAGCAATTGTAACTTCCAAAGTCACAAGTTCAAGTGGGTATAACCCGGCGATTTATATCCTACACCACGGCGCGCGTTGCACTATGCGCCCAGATGCAAAACGACGTCGTTTTAATTATTTTTTTTTTTGAAATTTCCCGCCCCAATGAATGACAGTAGTTTTTTCTTTAAAAAAAACCCGCTGTTCAAGAATGTACATAATGTTATACTAGAATACACATAATGTTATACATGAATGTACATAATTATATAACAAAATATACATACTCTTTTTAAAAGATAATACACATAATCTAACATAATACATAATAAACATAAACTTTTAACATAATACACATCAACTCTTAACATAATACACACAAAGTTTCTGATTCGGATGTACATAATTGTATAAAAAGAATGTACATAATTGTATAAAAAATACACATAACTGTATGAACCAATACACATAACGTTGTGAACAAATACACATAACGTTGTAAACAAATACACATAATCTCAGCAACTTTCTACCGCGCCTCCCAACACTATCCCAAAACGACGTCGTTTTGGGAGGCGCGCGATGCACAGTGCTATGTGCGCCGTGGTGTAGGATATAACGATTGGTATAACCTCGGCATCAAAAGTAAAAATCTGACTACATGTCAAATGCTTCCATAGCATAGTGGTAGTGCGTTCGCTTCGTAAGCGAAAGGTTGTGAGTTCAATCCTCACTGGGAGCTTGTATAACATTGTACATAATTATCAAATCTTCTGGGGTGTATTATCTAAATCTTAGCATCCTGCACTCATACTTTCTAATGCATTTATGGAATTATAAAGATAGAGACGCCTCCCAAGCGAAAGAAATTCAATCAGAATATAGTTTTTTTTTTTAGCATTCAAAGTAGCAGATATGTCCATTCTTAGATTCAAGTGTGCATGTTTTAAATTTGATCCAGTATAGAATGCCAAACAATCATTATGGATGTCAATTTTAGTCTAAAATCGATGGATTGAGCTGAAAAGTCCAAAAAAAATTAAGATTAGGATTTAAAAAAAAAAATATTAGCCCAAAATCGATAAGCTTGATTGCCCGAATGGGCTAGCTTGAGAGTCTACTATTATCTATTATAATGTAATATATGTTCATATGTATTTTTCTCAACCTACCGAAACACAAAGAGCTAATGCTAATGCTCCTACACTAGGGTTTGAATATGAGACCACTCGTTTAATTTGATGAGCCACAGCTATGCTGCTCGAGCACAAGGCCGTTGGCGAGAGTCTTCACACTTAAGGCTATTATTTGTGTTCACAAATAACGTTGAGCAAAACATATAGAGAATTTATATATAAGTCCATCTTTAATAATTTTTATTAAATTTTCAAATAAAATTTTCATAAATTTATTACAAAATAAAATACTTTTATGAAAATAAATAACGAAAAATAATAAAATTTATTATAATTATTATATTATAGTGTAAATATATTAATTATTTTTAGTTAAAATTTGAAAATAGAGGTTTAAAGAATTAATTTCACTTTCAAAAGTCGTGGGACCAAAAGTGAAATTAATTCACCTTTTCACTTTTGGTCTCACGACTTTTGAAGTTTTATCACTTTTCGTGCACAACTTTAAAATTTTTCAATTTTGGTGCCTAACTTCTTATTTTTATTAGTTTTGGTCCTTTCAGCTAAATTAACGGCAAAATGTTACCGAATTTTATATTTTTATGGATAAAATCGTCATCCCAAGAAAACATCTTCAATGTCTAAACAAAATTACTATAAAATCATATCTATAGGTGATTGATAGATGAGAATAATGGAGAAGACGGGCAGAAACTAGATACAGATCTATGAGATTTATAGCGTCAACGATTGGTAAACTCTTCTTTTTCTCTTAATGTGATTTTTTTTTTTGTTTAGATATTGAAGATCTTTCCTTGGGATGACAGTTTTTCCCCTAAAATATAAAATTCGGTAATATTTCACTGTCAATTTGACCGGAAGGACCAAACTTGATAAAAATAACAAAGTTAGGAACCAAAATTTAAAAAATTTAAAGTTGTGCATCAAAAGTGATAAGAGCTCTAAAATCGTGGGACCAAAAATAAAATTAATTTGAGGTTTAAATTGATTGAATGATGTATAAGTTTATACTCTGTATTTATTACTGTAAATGCACTAGTTTAGCAAAATTGAAAGTTTAGAATGTTAATTTGAAAATGTCAAAAAAATACTTTAATTTGAGTCTGCCCAATAAATCTTACAACCTAAATAGGCTGGCATTCACATCCTTGGCAAAGTTTGAAAATCACAAGTTCAAGTGGGCATAACCTACCTGGACATGAGGTCCATCATTTAGACAAGAAAAAATCTGATTACATGTCAATTGCTTCCGTAGCATAGTGGTAGTGCGTTCGCTTCGTAAGCGAAAGGTCGCGAGTTCGATCCTCGCCGGGAGCTAAAAAATTTTAAATTGCACAAACACGTCCTCAAGCAACCAAAAGATCAAATTCTTGCCGGGAGGCGGCCCTAATTAAACATGAAACTACAAGTGAATTGCCATTTTAAAAATGCAAAGTTTTCTTGGTCTTACTTTTGCCAATACAGAGAACTAGCCCGCAAGCTAATTAAGTCTGCAATTACTTGCATATCTTTTCAGTTATGAATTACATTTTTAGTTTCCATAACACTCTTATAGTGTTCTCAATAGGCCATGCAATACATTCTTATAGTTTTATGTATCAACGGTTACACTTGTAGTGTTCGTCTCACGATGCACTAGTAAAATCTAGTTTTGAGTGCACATTTCCATATCATCAACGATTTCACCTATAGTTTTTACGCGATGCATGTTCACAGTTCCCACGAGAAGCATGGTTCGCATAAAAAATTTGCTCATATATTTGGATCAAATAGAAACCTAGTTTTTAAGAGAGAATTAGGAACCAATAATAACCGTCAATTTAAGAAGATCTAACAACTTTAAAGTAAGGATAGATGGTAAAAACACAGTGACATTTCTTAAATAACACAAATTAAACTTTAAGTGCATTTAGCAACATTATGGAGTGTACTTAGTAAAACAATAGAGTACATTGCATGATATGTGAAGATGCTGTGAAAATGGTTCATCTTATAGAGTTTATTATTATAATTATAATTATAATTATAATTATTGTTATTATTATTATTATTATTTGTTTGGTTTAATGTTTAGTTTTTTAAGTGTCTTAGAAGTTCACTTTAGAGTTTAGTATTACCTTTATCACTTAGCAATATTATAAAGCATACCCAACAATATTATAAAGTGTATCCAAAGATACTATAAAGTGCATTTTATGTGCAGTGAAAGTGCAATACAATACACTTAGGGTTCACATTTTAGAATCATAGATTTAATTTTTTTAGTTTGGTTTCGGGTCCACTTTTTACTATTTAGGGGTTTAGTATTTATTATTTTTGTGTTTAAATTAATTATTTTTACCACCAGTATATTACATTAATATGAGATTTGTAGAAAATTTTATTTGTAAGAAGTTTCATAGGAAAACGAATATATTGATATAAAAATAATTTAATTTTATGTAAATAAAAATTAATAATGAAGATTAAATTTTAATATTTCAATTTATTCAAAATTTTAATTTTTTAACAATTAAAATTTTTAAATTTTAATTAAAATACACGTGACTTAATTTATTCAAATAAAATAAATTAACATTTGCAATACATAAATAAAATTTTATTAATGTTAATATTTGTTAATAAACTAATAAGTAATTTAATATGCATTTTAATATATACAAAATATAAAAATGGCAATTGTTAGAATATTGCAGACTAGAATAAATTAAAATATTACAAATTTACTTGTTATAATGGTACTTAAATAGACTTTGTGATAAAATGACAAAATGCATGTATATGTAGTAAAATGGTAGTAAATAGTCTTTGTTAAACAACAATAGATTAAGTGTTTAAATTTCATTGGAGCGATGATTGTGATTATTAATATTTTGATTATATTTATTATATAATTATTACAAATTTAAAAGTTTATTTTAATCCTCATAAATAAATACTCCCTAAGTTTTTTTTGGATATACCCAGGATTTTTACCGTCAAAGACAATGATTAATTCCCTCGCGATTTAAAGTTGCTCAAAATTCTTAAAGTCAAAGATTGAATCCTTAACCTTTAATTAAAGATGAATGAGTCATTTCCACTCAATCACAACCTCCGAATTAAATACTCCCTAAGTTCTAAGTTCACAACTTTATAAATCATCTTTTTAAAAACTATATAAAAAAAAATTGATTTGACATTATTTAACAATTAAAAAACTTTATATTGCATACGTTTTTAGCTTTTAGCAACCCTACTACCCTAGAAGAAGTATATTTTGGCTTAAAGGGCAAACTAGCCGCATTTGGTCCCTATCTAGGCCTCGTATTCCTTTCTTACGTACGCATGCAGGTCAGATAAAAAAAGACATCTATCTTCCAAAATCCAAACCCTAATAATAATGTATGATGTTTCTCTTCTTTTTCTTCAACTATTATTATTGATGAATATATTGTAAGTGGAGCAAGTCGACTTAAGAAGTGAAGCAATAAAGACTCGGGGCCCTGGGGTCAAGTCCCGTGCTTGACCTGGGCCGCCTAGGCCATGGCCGAGGTGCTCGGCTTGGGCCTCGGTCGAACCCTGGGCGAGGCCTTGGCCGGCCAACCCGGGGCCCGGGCGCGGTCAAAAGTTTTTATAACCGTTTCCCCCTCTTCAGGGGGCGATTACGGAATTTTGCTAGTAGCCTAGTATAAAAGTCTTAGGGGGGTGTATTCAATCATGACTTTCATAGAATTTTAAAGACTTTTATAAACTTTAAAAGTTTGGAGGTATTCAATTCAAACTTTTAGAGAGTCTTTAAAAGTCAGGCTATATTCAATCAAGATTTTTAAAGATTATTTAAAAGTCGTGTGGTATTCGATTAAGACTTTTAAAGAGTCTTTAAAAGTCATGTGGTATTAAAAAAGTTATGAACTTTTGTAGACTTTTTAATTTTAAGACTTTTGGAGACTTTTCCTTCTCAAATATAAATAGTTGAAATCCAACCATCCACCCCAAGATTTCAAAAAAAAATTTTCTAACAACTTTGAATATTTTCTCTCTCTATTTAAACTCTATTTTCTCTCCCTATTTAAACTTTATAAACCTATTTAAATTCAATAAAATTATATTTTCTTCATTATCCTATATTTTCCTCATACCTAAACTCTACCAATTTTTCTCTCTCTCCTAAACTTTATAATCTTCATCTCTAAATTCGAAATAATATTATTTTTACTTCATTATTGCTAGTTTATATTGATTTTTATTTTTTTCTATGAATTTTTTATCCCTAACTTTCTCTAATTCTCCCTAAATACAAGAACAAAGCAAATTTTTCTATCGTTAAATTTTAGTATATGTTTCATAATATTCATACAAATACTTATATATTTTGATTTTTTTCTTTTATGTTTATATTCGTAATATATATATATATATATATATATATATATATATATATATATATATATATATATATTTTAACAATAAGTTACTACGAATAGCGAACTACTGTTCGCAACAACAATTTGGGATTGCAAACAGTAGCACCTTGTTGTTGTTCACAGTGTAAAATTGCTATTGCAAATAATAGTTCTATGTGTGATGCTTAGCAATATATCAAGTATAATTTTTTTTTATATATTATTAATATTAGATTTTTATTTAAATTTTATGCAACTTGTAATTATATTTTTAAATATTTTATTTGATCAATTATTTTATTATAAATTTTATTGTTCAATATTATTATGAATTTCTAATGAAATAGTTTTTTTTTTGTTGATGTTTATTAATAATATATATAAGTAGTTAGCATATAAGTCTCAACATACTATGGATAAAAATAATAATGTTGAGAATGTTGATGTGGGTGAAGAACTATATAATAAGAAGAATTTTATAATATATTATAAATATTTTGTAAGAAAATTATAAATGATAAGAATCAAAATCATCGAAAGTTTGTAAGGATGTATTCAATTTAGAATTTCAATGACTTTTGTAGACTTTTTAAAATAAAAAGTCGATAAAAGTCTATGAATATTTTTTATATAGAGTTTTATAAAGTTTTAAAAAGTTTTGAACTACTCTATGAAAGTCAATCGAAGTTTATTAAAATCTATCATTTTAAAAGTCTTTAAAATATACTAAAGTCATGATTGAATACACCCCCCTTAGTTATTGTCGCATTAGGACATCATGTTCTACGCTGTCTAAACACTATCCTATTGTAATAGCGTTACATAACATATTTATACGATCTTTTATCTCCGTTATGATACACACATGTCCATGTCTTTTTATATTTTTATCTCGTTTCTTTGTCATTTACCGTATTGTCCTTATTCTTTTATTATCAGGTTTGTTAATTCGAATTTCAGACCTCCCGAGTTAATTAAATCTATCTATTATTATTACTGTTGTTCATTGAATAAATGAGGACCACATGACAGCTAAACTATCTTTTCATTTTGTGACACTAGACTTTATATGCTGCTTCTGCTTCCTCATCGCCTCATTTCAGCATGCATTTTTGCTTTGGATCTGCAGAAAATTATTACTGCAAACCTCTCAACTGTCCCATTCACCCAATTTAAAGCACAGCCTCCTCGTACAACTCGGTTACTCCTTTTGATCTGCATCACTGCATTATCACTCACTTCTCCAACTCACTTTCTATCTAATGCCCTACCTACATTATATTGCATTTCTTTAATCTGCACCATACTTAAACTTATTTAGCTCCATTTGCAGATTCCATGTTAAATATGTAACATTTTCCTATTAACTATTAATTATTATTATAACATTACAATACGTTATGATAATATTAAGTGTGTTATATGGTGCAACACTAATAGCTAGACTTCATTTATGACTAGGATAGGAGTTGGTTAGGGTTTATATATGAGACCTAATGACATATAACTCCACATTGATGGTATGCGGTTATTTAAGGTCCACAATCCAGCCTCTCACTACTTACATCCATTCCTGATACACCATCTAGAGAGAGTACAGTTGAGCATGAGTGAGAGACAAAATGATCCATGCGATTACAACAACAATAATGTTTTTCTTTCTTTCTGTCAAATAAAAAAAAGTAATTTACGAGTTAAGAAATTAGCACAACAGCTAATTTACCATATTTTTTTTACAACCAGTTAATACTATGAGCTGGTCAAACTAGTTAACCACTCATCTATCAACTATATATTAACTAATCACCATTTGCCAAACACCCCCTAGTCTTTCAATTATTTGCAATGTAAATGTAGTCTTTAGTTATTATTAAAGTGTCGTCAGATTTATACCTAAGAGACCAAATTAGCCACTTTATAAATTTAGTCCTTTGACAAATCAAATTCGCCACTCTAATAATAACTAGAAGATTAAATTTACACTTTAAATAATTAAATCGCTAAAAATCTACACTTTGATTATAACTAAAGGATTAAAAGTTTCTTTTCTCTTAAATCTAATATGAGTTAATGAAAAGAACGTACGTGACCAAATTGGCTCTGATCTAAGTTGATGAAAAGAAAGTAACATATGAACATATACGGAAAATGCATAGTGCACTTAAAAGTTTACTGATATTACTCATTTACTCTATTATTTATTATATAATTTGTCAATTTACTAATACTGATGAATATAAAGGATAATGAAGTTATGTCTGTCATTGCAAATTTGTATAAATTTTTTTAAATACATTTAGCATTTTCATATCAGCACAAATTGAGATCAGAAATGAGGTCAAAATTTAAAGCTTATGAAACAATTTTTTTCTTGTAAACATGCACAATGGTGCATTATATTAATACCAGAATGCACCATTTTCACACCCAAAACAAATTATCATAACATAATATATAAATTACTAAAGATAAAATAAAGCTTTTCACCCTTTTCTTTAATTTAACACCAAAAAAAAAAAGCAATCTATATATATATATATAATGTTATGCTTTCATCTTACCAGCATCTATCATATCGAACTGTGGAGTTGCATATATCTTACAGGTTTACTGCTTTGCTTCGACACTGGAATTTGAATGCCATGAGCTTTGTAGATCAGAATTGTCAAACAAGGTAACCTGAAGCAGCTTGATCATGAACTGAAGCAACTGGAAATCAAAGATACAATGCAATATAAGGCCATGATCTTGACGATTGTTGGGCAGAGGCCGATGAAGGGCTAGCTAAGGGTTCAGTATCCTGTTTCTGGAAAATGTGATGGTATAAGAAAATAAACCCTTTATCCTAACAACGATTTTGCTTCCAACCCACATATGATCTCAGAAATTAAAGAACAAGTAGTATTTGAACTGGAGTGAAACTCGATCATTCTGGATCTTTACTTGGGTTGCTCCCAGTGTGGTTATGGGGAGCTAGAAAACGCAACGGCCTGAGAGAATGGGTTGTGAAGTCGTGAATGGGAGGCGGCCGGAGCAAAGCCGGGGAAGGATGCTGCGAACCACCGGAACTCAACATCTGGAAGTTGATGATTTGCCTGGAACTGGGCTCAAACTCCCCGCCGCCAATAATGGTTTGTGGGTGGTGGAAAAAGGAATGGGGCAATCCAGATGGAGAAGATAATGGCAAAACATTAAAGTTGTGGAAATCTTCTGAAACACCTCCGTGATGATGATGATGACGATCCCATCTCAGGAAAGAATTGAACTGCGCTGCATTACCCATCATCAGATTCGGTAGAGAAGAAGAAGAAGAAGAGTTATGTGATCTGGGCAACAGATTAATTTTGTTGGGATTATGTTGATCTTGACTATCATCATTATCGGCTTCTGCTATCTCTTTAGACGACTTGTGGTTGGTGGGTGGCTCGAGGGGAACCCCTTCTTTGACACCATGAGATTCGGCGGCGGCGGTGGCGGCGGCGGCGGCGGAACAAAGCCATTGTTGAAGATTGGGGTTGAAGTTTCCGGTGGGAGGCAGCTGGAGAGGAGGCAGTTCGTCGATTTCATTCTTGGCAACGTTAAGCAACCAATCAACAACTTTACTGGGTTGATTTAGGCCCAGCCGATCTTGGAGGTCGTATAATTGAATAGCAGTGGGCACCGAAAGCCTCACTCGCCGGTCTCTTAATCCTCGGACGGTGCACACTTTGCTGTGCCGATCTTTCCCGCCGAATGCCCGCGACACGCGAACAATCCTCGGATCCTTCAGCCTCGTCCACGCCGATGATGTCGGAGTAGCAGCTATAGCAGCAGAAACCTTATTAAGATTCACATTTCTATGGTCGCTGCTTGTGTTCCCCTCCTCCGGTTTTGTTGTCGCAGAAAAATCTACTTCTGTTGTAATCATCTTATGTCTCTCATGCTTTCTTCCACATCAAATTCTGTATTATATGTATGGCACAAATACAAATTCAATGTTAATTAGTATATCCATATAGGCATAGCTAGTTAGGCATTTAATTATTGCCCAAGGTACTAAATTAAAAAAATCAAATTCAAGGGTAGAAGTAAAATTAGGGATTCATATATATGATATGCAAGGACATTAGAGAGAAAGATTAGTATATAGGACACTGGAAATTTAATAACGGATCCGATACAGAGAAGATTAGTATAGACGACACTGGAAATTTAATAACCCATCTGGTACAGAGAAGATTAATAACGGATCTTGACACAGAATTGAAGAAAAAGGACTTAGGTAGGTAGTATATGAAACACTACACTTTAATTTGAGCAAATAATCTATCAAGTCAAACAAAAATAGGGTTTGGATCTGGAGACTCACATGATCTGATCTGATGGAGTAGCAGAAAAGTTGGCCTGGGGGGTTTGGTCTCTAATTACTTAGCCGCCCAAGCTAAGCTAAGGTAGATGAGATGAGATGAGAGAGATGATAGGGTTTCCATTTCACACAATATAATGAATAATGAGGGAGGGCATATAAAGTGAGGGAGATGAGATGAGAGGAGAATTAAAGATGCTGGAGTCCAAAATACAGTACAGACCAAGCAATGAAGCTCCACTGGGAAGAAGCTAAGGGCAAGGAGAGAATGAAAGCAATGGAGGAAATGCCGCCACGTGGAACCGGGCATCTGAGAGAAAGATAAGTGTAATGTAATGTGGGAGTCAATATATATCTTATCACGCTTGAGAATTGAAGCTGAGCTATCATGCAGACTATTTGATCATGCTTATAATAATAAGCGCAGTTATGTACAAACAAATAAAGCAGGGTTTTTCCCTCTTCTGGGAATCCAAAATATAATGGTGTTTGACTGTTAGTGTGAGAGGAGAGGAGATGAGAGGGTGATTAATTAAGAAGGTGATTATTATTTAATTTGAGCATGCATGGGGGACCATTGGCTTAGAAAAGTTGGCGTAAATGCTTTATCGACAACTACAAAAGCCATTCATGTTGAATTATTCATATGAATTCACATGGGGTTGACAGATTCATGCCTTGCCATTTAGGGATTTATGCTACTTTCTTTGCATCACAACTAAACTTCTTTCCTTAACAGTACACAACTCATTGCCCTAGCTAAGCTACTAGATAGCTACTCCCAAAATTTTCATTTTCAATCACTCATTCATGCATTATTATATTCATCCCCACCAAAGAATATAATTATGATTATTGGATTAACAACCACATTATCATCCCACCAATCACCTAGATAGCTAGGCTACTTTGACCTTTGGATTTCAATCCCTTCCAAATTCAAATAAAACTAACCCTAGCTAGTTGGTATATATTTAGGAACAAAATTAGGTATTTTTAGGCTATAATGGATCGGTAAGTTAAAAAAAAATACAAGAGGTTTTAAGCCATCTAGAGGTGCATAAAAAACATGTAGCCTAAGATGGAGAAATACTACATGATTTCTAGTCATTCAATCATCACATTAATTGAATTGATTAGTCTTTCAATGAATACGCATTTATATGCTTGACTATTGTTACCTTACACAATACCAAATTTCAAATGAAGTACTTAATACCATGTCAAAAGTTATATATAACTAGTAGCTAAAATGCATCATTATTTTCTTATACTTATTTAGTAGCCATTATCACATTTTAATTTTCCAAACAAAATAACAACTACAAAAAGCCAATCACATTAAGATCTCATATAGCTTGGATTGGTTTGATATAAATAATTTCAATTCCATAACTAATTGTATCATTATATTCATGATTTTTAAAATAAAATCTCAATTCAAATCTTGAGACAATTTTTTTTTTTAATGCAATCTTGAGACAATTCAATTTAACTATAAAACTAAAAATAACAAGGCAATATATATATATATATATATATAGAAGTTGACAGCTAGAGATAGGGTAGGTAAATTCCAATCTAGACTTACTGTCTATAAAAAGATGAAACTTATAACTTGTTATTAAATTATATTTGAAATCCACTAACATTCTTGATATGACTTATGTGCACAATATTCTAGTAGTAACAAGTACAAAGCAATGCAGACAAGAAAGAAAATAAATTGCAATTAGATAAAACTAATGATGAGGGTATGGTGTAATGTTGATATAAACGATAGGTACATGAAAGAGACATACATATATATATAGAATGAAAGCTAAGAAGAGTACATAACATAGGTGAGGGACCAAACTCATAATCGTTTAAAACACCCACTACCCTAGGGAGAGGACCACTTCCACTTTCTTGCAGAGGTATTTTCACAAATCCACATGAATATGAATACTAATATACGGAGTATAAATCTACTCATTCATATATATATATATATATATATATATATATATATATATATTAGCCTAGCTTTCTTATTATTGCAACCCAAATTTCATTCAATTCATTTCCGTAAATTTTATTGCCTGCTCAATAATATTGAGACTAAATAATTGTATGGTATAAGTAAATAAATATCTTTGCAGTGTTGGAGTTTCTATCGACATGATCTACAATGAAGCAAAACTATTGGCTAGAGTACTTAATTGTAATTTAAAAAAAAAAAAAACACACAGAAGCAAGCCTACTTGATTACTGTGTTGAAAATGTGATAGACTACTTCTCATTCAGTAAAACTATATAAACATGGGAAGGGAAAAAAAGTATGAGGACTATTTCTATGGTACATTAATGCGTTTACAACTTTACTTTCACCTTATAGTATATTATATGGTTATTTATTTTAACAAAGAGTTTATTATATATTTATATATAAACTTAATTTAGCCCGGCTACAACAATAGGTTATAAGAATGAAAGATGAAAAGAATTGAATTATAACGGTTAGGAATAAATGTTTAAATAAATTTTGATTATGCATTGTAAAATTAGAGTTATAAAATAAATCCTCAAAATTTTCCTTGTAATATTTAATTAGTATAATATAAATCAAATTCAAGTAGCATTGCAAAATTGTAAAGTATCAAAGAATAGGGAGACTTCAATGTAGTACGGAGTACAAGCTTAGTGATGACATAATGTTGATTTCATCAAGTAGTAAGGGTTTAATTTATAGCAACAAGAGTTACTCAAGAACAAGCTAAGACCTGGGAGATGACACAATTTTTTACGTTTGCAAATTGCAATAGTAAGAGTTAAGTAGTAGCGCACTAGCTTGAGGATAGTAAAACCTCGAGAATAGTAAGAGTTACATGTAATAGAAGTAGAAGACACAACAAGAGTTGAGAAGTACTGAAGGGGGATCACATCAAAACGTGATGTTGACTGCTATGCAAATATAAGAAAATAAAGTTGTGTCTTTGCTATTAACTATAATTTTTGGTGTAATGGTAAGCGCTTGATAGATCCTGACAATTGGTATCAGAGCATGTCATGGGTTGAAATTTCACTAAAAACATGTTGTGAAAATGTGACGATGACTGCTACGCAAGTATAAATAAATAAATTAAGTTGTACTTTCGCTATTAGCTATAGCTTTTGGCTTAGTGGGAATAATAAGACTTTACTCGTAGTAGAGTTTTAGAGCCTGCAGTAGAAGTCCTCAAGGCAAAAGCAATAAGAGTTTTGGTAACAACAGAAGATTTGTCAAGGACAAACATTCTATGTTCTAAGTTTTCAAAAAAAAAAAAAAAAAAAAAAAAACATTCTATGTTCTAAGAGCAACATTATCAATTGGGGATATTAAGGGGGGAATGTAAGAGTAATTAAGAAAGAGAATGTGGGAGGGGATAGAAAAATAATTATTTAAAAGAATATATATATTGTGTCGGGCGCGCTGTCAACGTGCCTGACCCGCCACACGGGCGTGTGCACTGCACGCGCCCGTGTGGCATTTGGCTGTGCGCATGTCTTTAATGGAGGGGTGACCGGCGTGATAAATTTTGGTACTAAAATAATAGTCGTGGATGAAAATTGGTACTAAAATAATAGTTGTGGACGAAAATTGGTATAAATTAAATATGTGGACCAAAACTGTCGTTTTGCTAATACTCGTGGAACCAAAATTGGTATTTACTCTTTAAATAATTATACTCATGAGGATGTAGATAAAATGGCGTAAGTCTTTTTTTTTTTTTTCTTAATCTCAAAGAAACCCACAAGTACTTAAATATTTTTCCCTTTGCACAATACTTTCAGGCCTCAGAAAAGTCATAATATAATAAACTCTATATACTCCATAAGCTATTTGATTCTTTAGAATCTAGATCTTTCAATGCTTTTTAAAGATATATACTATATCCAAATAAACCAGTCAAGTTGTATTCACAAAGATTTGATCCTTAAAAAATCTATCAAAAAAGATATTTGAGTTGCATGTTGAACGTGAATACAAAGCTACCATATAATTGCAAAAGTATCAAACTCTTTAAGCATCTTCTTCATATAAGCCAGAGTAGAAGTCAATTTGGTTATTCTATACTTTTAGAACTTCCCTTCATCACGTCTTCTAATAATCTAGAGTACATTTAGCTCCCAAGCCATTACTATATTTAATTAGTTTTACAAGTTTTTCAAAATACGAAAAATCATCATTAGAACTAAAGGGCGTTTTTATTTGGTTTGGAAAGGCCGATTGCATATATTGCTTTGAGCTCAAAGGCTTCAAGAAGTTTAAGTGTGCTAGTTCACACTTTAATTAAAGAACGGGTTGATTTGGCATCTTTCGAGTTTCGACCATTAAAATAAAGACTCCACACACTTTAGAATGGTCAAATTGCAATTGTGACTTAAGAAACTAATTTGACAGTTTATTGAAATTATATATAGTGCCCCGTTTGCAAGCCTTGTGCGCGTAAGTTGGCTCATTAGCGCAACCTTGCCTTTTGGGATCGAATAATGAACCAAATGAACTATAATAGGTTGCTTAGGCCTTGCCTAATTGGAGATGGATTCATGATATAACCATGTTTCAAATATGGAGTAGAGTTCTATTTGATAATAGATAATGCCCTGTTTGGTAAAAAATTGGCCTATAGACCAATTTTGACTTTGACCACTATTAATTGTTTGATTTAGTTAAAATATCACTATAAGTGTTTGGTTAATTAGCTTTTTGCAACTCCAAAAGGCTAAAATTCAAAAAGCTACTCCAAACAACTTTTTCAATTAGCTTTTTGAGAAAAGAAATTATACCAAATATCTATCAGCTAACAACTAATTTACCAAACACTTTTCTACAATCAACTAATGTTATCAACTATTTATACCCTTTGATTAACACAATCAGCTAACAGCCATTTTACCAAACAAGGCCAATGTAGTGTAGTTTGTTGAGTCTAATTCGTTTTTGTTGTTTTTGAATACTATTGAATATAATCTATTACAATGCAGTATCTACTTTCTCAACCTATTGAAGCAGAAAGAGTCTATACCGCCTCCACTGAGGCTCAGCTCGAACCCACAACCTCCCATATGGGGAACAACTTGGTGCACTAGACCAATTGACTTTTTGGTGTTGTGGTTACCTTGGGTTTAGTAGGCTGTTAGCTTTATTTTTGTAGTATAAATAATTTCGTTGTGTAATGCAAAATCATTAGTTCTTTCACCTATCTACACTATTAGCATTTGCATTTCAAACAAGAGTTTTGTTCTTAGTCTTATGCATTGTTAGTTAATTGTGAGGCTTGTTTATTAGCTTTTGTTCTAGCCGATTATATATATTGTGAATAAGCTAGGGTATATATAACATGTTTTGTCCTTTTGTAATTCAAACAATTTTGATAAATGAATGTGTTTTGTGTGATCATTCAAAAAATAAGTGTGTCAAACTCCAGCTTCAACCTTCCCAAAATATTCAAACAATCAACCATGCCATTCCATAAAGTTTGCAAGCTTTACCCAGGGAATGACATGTCAAATGGTCTCCATTGAAGCAAGCAACAACAACCCGTCTACCATGCATGTCTATATATAGAAATTCTATTTTGAGATATGAAAGACCATATATGCCTTTAACATGGAGATCGAGATTAGATAAGAAAATAGTTACACAAGAGTGACCAATCATAGAACTTGTAGGAACCGAGTCACCATTAATGACCACTACTGGAAATTATGAAATTTCTGACTACCTTAAAGTTATCTTAAATCAAGTTAATACCAAAAATTGGTCGTAAATAGCAACAAAGGTTTTTCCGGATATCAAAAGTGGTCGGAACAAGGCTTTCAACTTGATTTAAGATCAATTTCGGGTGGTCGGAAATTTCATAATTTCCAGTAGTGAACAGGAAAACCATAAACTTTTGTAGCAGCAACATAGAGCAATAGGTGGCGTTGATGATGAGATAATTCAAGAAGTTTCACAATTAGTACCACCAATCTCGCAAGAAAGTGATGCGTCCCAAAATACACAAGTTTTCTTAGCAGGACAATATGAGAAAATTTAAAGATAATGAGGAAGAATATGAAAAAGTTAGTATGTTATAATTGCAAGAAGCTAAGGCACTTCAAAATTCCATTACCATGCGAAATGCACCGCAAGGTCTCCGCGCGTCTCCAGACATGCGGAGTACTTAGTGCATTCGTAAAGTAATTGTGGTGCATTCTCTCAATTTGACATGTTGGAGTAGTGCGGTGCATTGATGGAGTAATTGTGATGCACTCGTTCAGTTCGACTTGCTAGAGTAGTGCGATGCATTGATGCAGTAATTGTGATGCACTCGTTTAGTTCGACTTGCTGGAGTAGTGCGGTGCATTTAGAGGTGGCAATTATTGATACGACCTGTTAACAGTACCACGAAACAAGACATGGATAGGGATGGCAATGTGCCCCATCCCCGTTGGGGATCTCCGCCCCCGTAGGGGATGGGGACGGGGACGGGAAAAAATTTCGGGGATCGGGGACGGGGATGGGGAATTTCACAAACTCCCCGGCGGGGACGGGGACGGGGACGGGGATACCACTCCCCGCCCCGCCCCGCCCCCGAAAAAAAAATTTAAAATAAATAAATATATAATATATATAGAATATTATTTTAGGATTAGGAAATAGAATATTTGAATGTGTATACATTGGAATAATACGTGTACTGTAGTAATGTGTGTATAACAACAATAAGTAACAACAATAAGTCAATATAATTTATAATGTTTGAATGATAAACTATTTTTAGTATATATTTGCTCTTTCGGATTGGAATTTGAACTTCATTAGTTCGTATGTTATTAAAAATAGTTGAATTTTAATTGTCATTTTAATTGTTTTCTTTTTATTTCTACTAGTTTCACACTTTAACTATGAGTTGACCGGGGATGGGGATTCCCCGTCCCCGCCAAATTCCCCGCGGGGACGGGGATGGGGAATTTTTTCAAGTCCCCGCCCCGCCCCGTTGCCATCCCTAGACATGGAAATAACGGGTTAGTGTTTTGTCTTTACGTTAACCCGTTATGTTTTGTGTCTTTAACGGGTTAACCCGTTAAACCTATTAAGAATATGTCTAACCCGTTAATATTATTGTGTTAACCCGTTTACACGAACCATTTACAAAACATTTTTATATGAAATTTGAATTTGTATTGTGTTCAAGTTTTTTTTTTTCTAAAAACTATAGACTTCTTTAATTATGATTTTTGGATGTTATTTTATCGTTTAATGAATGTTATGAATTGAATTTTTTTAGTTTGTTTGATTGATTGAATTGTAGGTTTTTTTTTTTATAACTTAACTTCAACCAACTATCATGTAGTGTGATGTCTCGATTATCATTACAAATGGATGGTCATAGTTTCGCATTTTTTTGGACTGAAAATGTTTGAGAAAGTATAGAACAGATACTATCTTGTAAAGAATCATGATTATTTAAAATATATATATATATATATATATATATATATATATATATATATATATATATATATTACTTAACTTCAAATTTTAGTAATTTTTTTAATATATTAATATGTTTAGCGAGTTTAATGGATTTATTCAGTATTTGAGATTTTAAGAAATTAAAAATTGTAGAAACAATGACATCTTGAGGTTGCTATTTACTAACGTCTATAGGTTACAATTGTTACGTTCTATGCTTCAAGCAAGTCTCCAACAATAAATTAAAATTACAAGACTATCAATATTGAACGACGACAAATATTTACGATAAAATTTTAATTGATAATTTGATTAATTTGTACTATAATTTGATAACCAGGACTATGTGGTCCAATGGTACCCGGGTTGGACTTCCATTTGGAAGGTTGTGAGTTCAAGCCTCAGTGGAGGCATTATTAGCTCTTTGTGTTTCAATAGGTTGAGAAAGTATATGAACAGATACTACTATGTAATAGAGCTAGTAGCATTCAAAAAAAAAAAAAAAAGTACTATAATTTGATAACTTTTATTTTTACTACTTAATCAACAATATAAATAGGATTTTCATGACTACAATTCTATGATTGCAATTGAAAATAAGATTTATATACAACCGTATATATATATACACACACAATTTTAAAAAAAAAAAAAATATTGCATTTTAAAAATAAAAAGTAGCAAAATACATACAACCGTGAGTTAAAAAGTGATGTTTAAGTGTAGTATTAGGGTCTCCATCAGCAAGTACAGCGGCCACTACAATAATCAGCTACTGGGGCACCAGAAGGCTAGGGGTCAACCTAGCACAATCACACCAGACAGGAAACCACGATAGGGAAAGCAAATTAAAGAATCAACAACTTTTTTTGGTGAATATCGAAATTACTCTACTATTCTTTTGTTTTGTTTTGTTTTGTTTTTTTTTTTTTTTTTTTTTTTGTGTGAGTTTAAATTTTATGCAGTGCACATCTTTAAATAATAGCTACAAATTTATCTTTTGGAGTGTTTGGTAAATAGCTGTTAGCTGATTGGATTAGTGAGTTTGACTAGTTGATAACATTAGTTAATTGTAGAAGGTAAATTAGCTATTAGCTTATTATATGCAAAATTATTTTCTCATAAATCTTATAAAAAAAAACTGTTTTGAACACCTTTTTAAATTTTAACATTTTAGAGCAATAAGCTATTACAAAAAGTTAATTAATCAAACACTCACATTGATTATTTAACCAAATCAAACAGCTGGTCAAATAAACCAAAATTAACTTATAAGCTAACTATATAGGGGAAAAAAATCTGTTTTCTATTCTACCCCATAATGATATTTTATTGGAACAATTTTAATTATTTTATTTTTTATTTCCTGATGTGATAATTTATTAATAGTTGTAATAGGTGGTACATTATTTTTTTTTTCCTTCTTTTCTTTTCATTCAATTGGTGAAAGTATTATTCTCCAGAAGGATATATATTTACTTTATTTAGTATTTTTCCAGTCTTATTAAGCAGATATGGACATCTCGAGGAACTAAAGCAGCAAAAAGATGCACGCGAGTCTAGCTAGGTTTATTAATGCACTATGTAGTTATGTACTCTTTTGTCCACACTTATTTGGAGATTAACTTTATTTTTAAGAAGTCATGATCATTTGGGCCAAAGAAACGGAATAATTTTAAAAAAATGAAAAACAAAAAACAAAAAAACAAAAACAAAAAAAAAACAAAAACAAAAACAAAACAAATTGTATCTTTGTGTACTTTTTTTTTTTGACATTCAAAACTGGCAAATTATGCTGTGCATCCGTATGCACTATGCATGGTGCATACGAATGCAAAAACGACGTCGTTTTATTAAAAACGCGCGTCTCCCCTTAAAAATAAAAAAAATTCAGGTTCGATTCCCAGCAACAACATATGAACTAAAATTCCAGAATCGATGAACTATAATTCCATCGATGAACTAAAATTCCAGAATCTAATCGATGAACTAAAATTCCAGAATCTAATCGATGAACTAAAAATTCCAGAATGAATGAACTAAAATTCCATAATCTATGAACTAAAATTTCAGAATCGATGAACTACAATTCCAGAATCGATGAACTATAATTCCATAATCTATGAACTAAAATTCCAGAATGAATGAACAACATAATGTTGTTCCTGGGAATCGAACCTGAATTTTTTTTTAAAGGGGAGACGCGCGTTTTTAATAAAACGACGTCGTTTTTGCGTCCGTATGCACCATGCATGGTGCATAAGGATGCACAGCATAACTACTCTTCAAAACTCTGAACCTCTATTTTGAAGTGCATTGGGACGTATCCATAAAATTATCTGAATGGGTGAAATTTAAATAACGTTAGAAATGTCAATGACAAAATATCAAACAATCATAATAAGGTTAAAATACAAAATACATTATAAATTACAATAGAATGTTTTTTTTTTTTTTTTTGATATATTACATGATAATTAGGGTCGGAACAAAAAAATACTTAAGTATGGTGAAAATGTGAAAATATTTATGACAAAATATGAACCATAATCAATTAGATAAAATAATTTTTTTTTTTTTGAAAGTTACTGGTCCTATTACATTGTAGTATCTGTTCATATACTTTCTCAACCTGCTGAAACACAAAAAACCAATAACGCCTCCACTGAGGCTCGAACTCATAATCTTCCAAATGAAAGTCTAACCCAGGTACCATTAGACCACATAGTCCTGGTAATTAGATAAAATAATTTGAATAACATTATATTCAGAAATATTTTTTAATTTTAATTTCTTTTAGTTAGATCAACTTTAAGTTTTTCTAAATTAATTTGAATACAATGAAGTATAGTATAAACTTATATACTACATTAATTAAATGATTCACAAAAGTAGACAAAAAGATCATTTAATTTGTTATTAAATGATTCATAAAAAATATACTAAAAAAATATTTAATTTATCTTGTGAAGAAAAGGAAGAGATAAAATAAACAAGAGAAGATAAGGACAAGTATTGCTAATGAGATTTGAACATATGGCATAAGTTCTTTAACATCAAGTTTGGAATTCATCCAACTAAATTACTCAAACAATTAACAATTTGAACATAAATATAGATTTCATATAAAAGTTAATGTTATATATATATATATATATATATAAGGGGTGGGGTGGGGTGGGGGTGGGAGCAGTTGCCCCCATAGTGGCTCCGTCCATGGGTGTGCTTAACCAATAACCATATTAAGCAAATTTTATTATGGACCATGGTCTATGTAGCAGCGTAGACCATGAAATATGTATCATTTTAATTGCACTTCAGTTTCATTTGACAATATTGCTATGTTTTTTAGTTTCATTTTCCTTCCATACTAATTTCATTATAGCAATACTAAAGTATCATTACAATTCTACTATAATTTATTTGATTATATACATTATTGTCTGTGCTCTATTTTTTTGTTTCATTTTTCACACACACTAGTTAATTACAGTTATGTTGAAGTATTATTTTAATTGTACTTCACGTAATTTGACAATACATGTTGTTGTATGGCTCGATTTTAGTTTTATTTTTCACGCACTAGTTTCATTATAGCAATACTAAAGTATCATTTTAATTATACTACAGTTTTATTTGACAATAATGTGCTCTGTTTTTTTGTTTCATTTTTCACACACACTAGTTTCATTATAGTAACACTAAAGTATCATTTTAATTCTACTACAGCTTCATTCGACAATCATGGTTCACACAGCGATGTGTGAACCATGGTCCAATGTATAACAACTGACCATATTAGGAAGTCTAACCTTTTGATACAAAAATCATGCTCTCACGAACACTCGACCACACCTTTCAGGACAATTTGTATACTATTTAATGTGAATAGAGCTGGCTAAGCACTTTGTGCACAGATGGCACCCGAGTTGGACTCCCATATGAGATGTTGTGAGTTCGAGCCTTTGTTGGAGGCGTTATTGACTCTTTGTGCTTCAGTAGGTTGACTAGATTGTAATAGAGTCGGTAGCATTTAAAAGATGTGGATAGAGCTGGTGTTGCAATTATTCGTATTAATTTGTACATTAATTTTTTTTCCCATTTAAACAAATAAAATCACATTAAGAGTCCATTTGGACATTTAAAATAGGAATAAGGGTCAAATAGGCCATCGAACTGCGCACAATAATGCAATTAGGCCACTGAACTAAAAAAAACAACAATTAGACCACTAAACTAAGCAATTTCATTCAATTATTCTAATTTACAGGTTTTATAGGTTACTAACAGGTCACCCAAACAATTTAAAATATTTTTTAAAAAATTATTATTTAAAAATAATAAATTAAGATTAAAAAAAAAAGAAAAAAAAAACTAAAAACTCGTTTCTGCCGGAGACGAAGAAACTCTTCGTCCCCGGCTGGAGACGAAGAGAATCTTCGTCTCCATGGCCGGAGACGAAGAGACTCTTCGTCTCCATGATTGGAGACGAAGAGACTCTCCGTCTCCGACCATGGAGACGAAGAGTTTCTTCGTCTCCGGCAGAGACGAGTTTTTAGTTTTTTTTTTTAATTTATTATTTTTAAATAATAATTTTTTAAAAAAAATTTGAAATTATTTGGGTGACCTGTTAGTAACCTACAAAACCTGTAAATTAGAATAATTGAATGAAATTGCTTAGTTTAGTGGCCTAATTGTTGTTTTTTTTGGTTCAGTGGCCTAATTACATTATTGGGTGCAGTTCAATGGCCTATTTGACCCTTATTCCTTTAAAATATGACTTTCAAAAATTATTTTTGAATATCCAAATAGAACCTTATTGATAAAGGAAAATTTAAACATTTAAAAAAAGCAAACAGGTAATTTGTACCAAACTTAAAAAGTTGGTGCAATTCTAGTCTAAAATATTTAACCACAACTTAAATTGTACAACATATTGTTAAAATTGATATTCGTTATTATTAGACCAAGGATATATAACAATAAAATATTGCAAGTTAATATTAAAATGATTATAACATATATAATATAAAACATAAATTTAATTTAAATGATATAGTATTTTACATTTAGTAATAATTTATTTTTCAACAAAATTAAAAATCTGCATAAAACTATGCTAATATTTTAAATTTTGATATCTAAATTACCAACTTTAAAAACCAAAAGGTCAGTTCTCGTAACCTTTCAGGTATCTTTTGAAGGTATGATTCGGAGTAGTTACCTTTCGAACTATTCACGTTTTGAATCACTCTTCGGAGTACCGTTCTGAGTATTAATTATGATGTTACGTATCAATGGCTCATATCTCACCGCATCTTTCACCTGGCCTGAGAAGAGTTCATGTGCGTGTATAGCTTCCCATGCGGTTGTGTGGTTAACTTAAAAAGACGCATCTTAAGAACACAAACCACGCACCTAAAATTTTAAAATGATGCACATTAAGTTTCAACAACTGACGCACATTAAGCATACAAATCACGCATCTTAAGAATGAAAACAATGCTCTTAAATTTTAGGTCGACGCACCTTACGTTTCAACACTGACGCACCTTAAGCACACAAATCACGCATCTTAAGAAGGAAAACTACACATCTTAAGAATGAAAATTATACACTTAATTAAAACTTTAGACCGACGCACTTAAGTTTTCAACAACTGACGCAACTTATCATTGCCTCCACTTATCATTTTCCATAATCAATAACCTTTATCATTTGACAAAAAAAATCTATGGTGATTAAAGTCATATTTTTTTTTAATAAAATATTATATCTAATCTCTAATTATATCGAAAATAGCAAAAAGACTCAAACCATTTATTGTAGTTATTCTTTCTTCTTCTTTTTTTTTTTTCGAAATAAAGGAGGTTTATTAATTAAGAGAGAGATATGTAGAAGAGTTCATAAAAGGCTTGAGATCCCTATCCAAGGTGAGAACAAATGCTATATTTAGCAAATCTAGTTGAAAAGCTATAAACTAGAAGCTAAAAATTGAAGAGTTGCTAAGGATGCTCTGTTTGGCAGAGCTTATTTAGGAGCTTATAACTTATTTTAAGCTATTAATAAGCTATAAGTTCTGTTTGGTAACGTTCCCAAAATAAGCTCATAGCTTCTTAACTTTTTTTCCATCTTTGTCCTTATTATTTTATTATAAAAAAATGACATAATTTATCCTTTCCAATTAAAACCTTTTTCCCTTCTCCTTTATCTGCAACTTTCACCTCAAATATTATTATTATTATTATTATTATTATTATTATTATTATTATTATTATTATTATTACTATTACTATTACTATTACTATTACTAGATTTGCAACAATATTGCTACTTCATTATGAGATGCTATATCATAATTATGCTAATAGTTTTATTTCAAAATGTTAATTTTTTTAAAGACAAAATGTCAAATTTTAATATGTAAACAAACTAATTTAAGTTTTATGAAGATGTCATTTTTAGTCTTTTTACATTTATCAACTTATCAAAAAGCTAATTTTATCAAACACTTTCAATCATAACAGCTAGCTTAACAGCTCTTCAGTTTTCAGCTCCGAGCTTATAACTTTTCAGGTTTCAGCTTCTAGCTTATAGCTTTTTAGCTAGGTTTGCCAAACAGAGCCTAAGCTAACTGATTATGCTAAAAGTGTTTCGTAAAATTTGCTTTTTCATCGGTTGATAAATGTAAAAAGACTAAAAATGACATCTTCATAAAGTTAGCAATTCTATTTGTTCAAGCATAATGGATTTCAACATATAAAATATGTCTTAACTAATTAATTAATTAATTGAGAATTGAACAAAGTTAATTTGTGTGTATGTTCCAAAAGCTTTTGATTTATGAAAATATGACTTAAATATTGCTCACTCAATTGCTAATTGCACTTGCTGATCAATATATATATTTACAGGGTGAAATACTACTGCAACGAACAAAGTTTGTGTCAATATGCATAGCCAGTTCGAAAACAAGCATAATACATGCAACCATCTCTAAAAATAGCTGCTTTTTTTTATTATTATTACAAAAGACTATGGCCCTGTTTGGTAAAAAAATGGCCTATAGGCCAATTTTGACTTATTTGACCACTATTAATTGTTTGATTTAGTTAAATTATCAATAGAAATGTTTGGTTAATTAGCTTTTTGCAACTCCAAAAGGCTAAAATTCAAAAAGCTACTCCAAGCAACTTTTTCAATTAGCTTTTTGAGAAAATAAATTATACCAAATAGCTATCAGCTAACAGCTAATTTACCAAAACACTTTTCTACAATCAACTAATGCTATCAACTATTTATACCCTTTAATTAACACAATCAACTAACAGCAAACAGCTATCAGCTAACAGCCATTTTACCAAACAGGGCCTATGATTGGCCAACACAAACTAACAAGAAAATCAGACACAACAAAGCAGAAGTGAAAAATGTATTCAAGAATCAAGATGGAAGCCCCTGAAACTGTTGTTCAAGAATTGATGCCCAGTAGGCTCCACACCACACATACGCTTCACTAACAACTAACTTTACCAGCTTCACAATTGCATTCACTACAAGAAAAACCATTTTTAGTGACGAAAAATTAGTGACGGGTAGAAAAACCTCTCACTAAATGTAGTATTTACATAGTTTTTGTGAGGGTAAAAAATTACTCTAACTAAAAGTTTATGATTTGGTGACAAAATTTTAAATATATATTTATTTTAAAAATATACTCTCACTATTGATACAAAAACTATTGTTACTCTCACTATTGATGTATTTGAAAATTATTTCATTGAAATTTAATTCCCACCAAAATTTTTGGGCGCCCCAAGTGTGCAGCTGGCTCCCTCATTATATGTTTATTTTTTTTTTAAACGAATTAAAGCATCTAATCTCCTCAATCGCTATGATCAACACCGTCAAAATCAATGACTACAAAAAATTCAATGAAATATAAATATATAGAGCCCTAAATCATCAACTCCAGTGTATTTGAAAAGAATCTCAGGTAGATCAGAGAATTTAGAACAGCAAAGCGGCAGTGACGAACGCCAAACCAGCAGATTCGACGAGAGCGACTCTATTCAAAGCGGCGGCGTTGGGAGGGGAGGAAGGAGCATCGCCTCCGGGAGCCTGTGCGATGGATAGAGGATTAGCGATGGTGGAGGCGGCAGGAGTGCTGGTGGGAGGAGCCGGTGGAGAAGAGAGTGGTGACTCAGAGGGAGCGGCGGCAGATGGAGTCTGAGCCGGAGAGGACGCTGGAGAAGAACGTGGTGCCGGCACTGCCTGCGGCGGCGACGCGACCGGAGATGGAGATCTCTTCGGTGAAGCAGCTGGTGCGGGAGTAAAGGCAGATCCAGCCATCAAGGCCACCATCATAACAGCAACAATTCTCAAGTAAGCCATTTTTCCACTCAAACGATAATTCAAGTTCAACAAACTTTGCTTCTGTTTGCAGAGAAATTGAAATTGTATGTATAGGCACAGAGAAATATTTTTGAATGAAGAGATGAGTGAATCCATTATATGTTGATTTGCTGCTTGTGTGGACAATGGAAATTTTGGTTTACTTTGCCTTGTTTTAGTAATCATTTATGAAATTATGAAGACTTTTTATTCTAAATTTGTAGCTACTGTTTGTGATTTGTTTTGTTTGTTTATTTTACAGATTGTTATTTCTCTATTTTTGGGTAAACATTTCAATAGCTTTTGATGATTATGGTTTTGTGATCATGTGATTGAATGTATTGTGTGAACAAGGAAACTAGAAAGAAAAAAGAAATACTTGCTTCGACACCTGCGGCAAGGACTTCAACAGAAGGTCAGTCATTTTTTCTTCTTTTTCCCGTTCATAATGATGGGTTTCCTATTCATTGCTTGCATTATCTCGTGAATTTTAAGCTAGAAGTGATAGCTTAGCTTGCTTTATGGGTTAGGCATGCATTTGCGGTGGCTGTGAGATAATAAACAGTACAGTAATGGCGGATGGATGGGAAAGAGAAAGCCAAAAAGGGGTTTGGATTGTTGTTAGTTGGGCACAAGCTTTGGGGTAACTCTTCACTAGCTGATCATATTGATTGTCAACCATAAATTTTTAATAGTAGTGATTTGAGATTATGCATAAAGAGTTTTTGTCATGCTACTTTGATCTTTTTTATGGACAATGGATAAATAATGTAGGCAGTTTACATAGAGGCAATTGCAATGGTGGAAGAGTATTAGCATTCAGCAAGCTCTTTCTGTAGATGGTGGCGTTCGAGATGTTAAGGCTCATTACCCTCAGCTCAGTTTGAAAAACCTTCCTCAGGTTCTTTACTTTTGCACTGTGTATACTAAAACAATAATAGTCAATATAAAAATAGCTATAATGTTACAGTCTTGTAAAATCTCATCCCTTTTGTGAACCATTTACCTTTTCAATTTAGAAAGATAATTAGAAGATGTATTTTGCTGAAAGTATCACTCTTAAAACTATACTTTGTAGCATTTTTCATATTTAGAGTGATAGAAATATGCATAAGTTTAATTTGTGGGATAAACTGTGAATGAACACTCATTCTTGTGTTTTTTTGTGGTGCCATATAGGATTAGATTTTCCAGTACATATGGAGATTTGTGTACTCTATGTTTTCCCTTTTTAAATTTTCCAGTAATTTGTACCATGGAAAACTTGTGGGAGAGAGTTTCTTGGGAAAGAAAAGGCCAGTTTATGAGTGTAGCGGTGTGCAGGTATTCTCTCCTAACCTTTCTACCGAGTCATGAACGCCACCCCTGTTTTTTTCCCCTTTGTTCATAAGGCTGTTAACTGTTGACCATTTTTCTGAGTTTGTCTTATGACATCAATGGGGTTTGCATCCCACCACTCACCTGGTCATCATTGTTATCAAAACGTTATTGATTATTTCAGAATTTTTTTTGAAAGCAAAATATTGCAGAAACTGGAGGCCAAGAGCTGTTAAAGAATTGTTTGCTTAATCTTTTCTTGCGTTTTAGGTGAACGGCATGAGCCTTTGATGTATAATGTTGTTAGGAACCAGATTGAGACGGAGTTCCCAGTGGTGGGACTGGATTGATGAGGTATATATGCTTTTTATTTTGTGGTTTCATTATAAACTATGGATTAGATTAAATTATTGCGTATTCTTTGTTCTATACTCATGAATTGGTACACATTTGAAATTTAATTAGATTGTGATAAAGATTTTGATTTTTGTTGTTCAATATTGCTCACCAAGACATGCATACACTATATTGCTGTAGTTTCAAGAATTTTGAGCATATAGCTGTATACTATTCTATTCTTAATTCTATACAACAAAATAATTTTAAGTGTATATTGAGGAGGCATGATGGTATGACTCAGGTCTTTATGTTTAATATAGGTATCATTGCTCTTGAAGGACAGTTTCATCGAATCAACATTTTATGAAGGTATGTTTCTAATGCTCAATGTTATATATTAACGGTTCTTTTTCTCTGTCTTGTGAACTAAGATTATGGACCATTCAATTTATATTTGACTTTGTTTCCCAGGATATGTGTATAATGTCACTAAACTATTGAAATAATAAAAAAGAATAGGGCGATGTACACACATAATAGTTCTATTGCAATCTGTATTATCATTATGTGATTATTATTAATCTTAAAGTAAAATTTTTGTTTAATCATATGCCATAGTAGATGTCACCCTTTTGTTTTCTCCTTGCTCTGTTACAAATATTGATAGATCATTTGATGAATTCTAAGCTTGGAAATTGTATGTCTTTAAGATTATACTAAAACATTTTGGGGTTTTATTGGCAGTCAAGAGATAGAGGTTGTGATTCCAAAGCAGGAAGTGAGATGATAAGCAGGAGTTACCACTGATCTTGCATGACTTGAGCAAAATTAGTTCAAATACAAAAGACTTCTGGCAAAATAGCTAGCCAACAGATACATTACTATGACTATTTGTTATAATTAATTTCTTTGTCTTTAGTCTTTACAAAGTTGTATGAAACATTTTATTTTGGTATTAATGATGAAGTCTTTTAATATATTGATCGAGTTTACTTTAATTGCATTATATATCAATATAATATTTATAGTTATAACATAACATAATATCGATTAGTGAGAAAAAGAAATGTATTACAAAAATGAATATTTAATGAGAAGTAATAATGTATATACAAATTAAAAAATAATACTATTTGTTAGTAAATAGTAGTATTAATGACAGTATTTTCTATCGTTATAAGAATATAATGAGAGGAAATTATGCTAGTGAGTAGTTATATTAGTGACGGGATTTTTTGTCGTAAAAAGAACGTTTTAGTGACGGTAAACACACTATCACTAAATTGCTTATTAATGATGGTATCATATCCCGTCACTATTTGTTTTTATCTACGGAAGAAATAACGACGGGTGGTGACGGTAAATTTCCCGTCATTAAAAGTTTTTTATGATGGTTTTTGGATTTTTAGTGACGGTTTTACCTCTCATTAATGGACAATTTTCTTGTAGTGATCCTATTTTGAAGTTTCGCAAAGATATGATATATGAATCAATTAACAACCAATTCAAGCAAAAAAAAAAAAGTATTTTTAAATAAAAATCCAGAGTCGAAAAAGCAACCATCAATGACCTAAAATAGAAGCGGTCAGACAAGACACTGAATTTGAAAAAGAAAAATTTGCCTAACATAATACAGAGAAATATTTTCACTACCCTACGAATAACAAAGTAAAAGAAAAATATACGAACAAATTTTTGTCTCACATACAAATGCACCCAAAGAACATATATACCAACAACACACAATATATAAAGAAAAACCATACCAGGGATTAAACGGCTGCTGAAGAATTGTTCAATAAAGATGAAGGAAGATGCTTGGCAGTGGATGAATAAAAAAAATAGGAGAAGATAAAAGGCCAAAAGGATTTTAATTGGGAGGGATAAAGGATGTCATTTTATTTAAAATAATAAGAATAAAGATGGAAAAAGTTTGGAAGCTACTAGCTTATTTTTAAAACGCTACCTAGCGTAGTGTTTCAAAATAAACTATTATTTTAAGCTGCTAACTTATTTTTAGAACATTACCAAATAGGGCTTATAACTTATTAGTAGTTTAAAATAAGCTATAAGCTCTAAGTAAGCCCTGCCAAATCGAGCCAAAGAAACATGTTACAAGAAGAGTCGAAAAGATACTAAGAAATAAAGTTAAGACATTATGAGGGGTAAAAAAAAAACAAAGAGACTACTATGATATTTTATAGAGGCCGATGAAGGGTTAAGTTCAGCACCAAATGGTTAGGAAGATTGTTGGTGAAGACTTGAAGGGTCAAGTCCAGCACCATGTTTCTTGACCTTAGCAAGTGATATTATAGTCAGTTTACATAGGGGATATTATTGGGATATAATCAAAGAAATTAGTTTTCAATGAGTTTATGAACGAATTCCAATGAGTTAAGAACCGAAATATTTCCAAATTAGAGAAATGATATCCTTGTAAATAGCCTAACCCTATCTGATCTCCTCTCCCTTAACCCCATGCAACACTTTTCCACCAAGATCAGAGGTGGCCTGGGGCTGGCAACCTCTGGTTTCTCTGATCTCCTTCTGCAATCTTTTCCCATGGGTAAAAGAAGAGCTTCGAGGCAGATCAGAAGAGAAGACGCACTAAAAACTGCAGAAAAAACAAAAGCTCTTTTAATTCTTAAATGTTACACACACTGTACTATCATTTGGATTATTAATTAATTCATCAACTAACTGCTACACATTTATTAGCTTTGATGACTTAATCAGCCTGCGCTTATACTTGCATTATTATATATTAATTTCTTGCTAGGGCTTTGTGGCCTTTCTTTTCAGACTAACTGACGAAATAACTGCGACTCTACGTGGTCAACGTACACAACTGATCGAAAACGGGATGATGATGACGATAACACGATGAGACAAAGTTGTAGTTAGCCGATTCCTTTGCTTTCTCAATCATGGATACTCTGTCCAACAGCGCTGTTCTGTTCTAGGTGAAAGTCAAGTTGAGATTTAATTTTTACCTCATATATGGTTTGTCTGATCTTGGGAGGTTAGGGTGAATAGAAATTTTTACCTTATTAAGAATATAAGGGTTAAAACAGTATATGTTGAGAGTTCAATAGATTTTTTTTTTTTTTTTTTTTTTTGTGACAAATGAAACCACAGCCACTAACTAACAGTATACACTTGGTAAATTCCGTCTTATGACCCTAGCCATTAAATTAAAGGCTTAGGTTGCTCATAACTCACCAGCTAAATTCCACTTTATGACCCCCGTCAAATTAAAGGCTTAGGTTGCTCATAACTCACCAGCTCAAACCAAGAAGGTCAATTGGCTTGCTGGGAGTCGAACGTCAACAACTTAACCAATTTGACTGGGTTACCTTGTTCAATAGATTTTTTTTTTTATTGGAAGGGGAAAACCCAAAGAAACATAGAACAGTTCAGTTTGTGTTACAGACAAAGCGCCAAGAGGGAATGCCGGCTGCATCATCTTCTAAAAACCCCATGATCGTATCCGGAGGATCAAATAACACATGCATCCCTTTCGAATAGTTCCTGCCACTCTTAGCCAATGCATATGCAACAGTATTTTACTCCCTCAAAATACTGGTCAATTGCCAAACCTCTAACCTTCTCAACTCATTTTTGCATGCTTCTAATATGTTGTGAGCCGTAACGCAAGGTGGTTTGGTATCATTCATATAGTTCACAAGGAGGGTAGAATCAGATTCAAATATTGCTTTCGATGTGCCCATATGTATAACTAGTTGGATACCTTTCAAAATAGCTCACGATTCAGCTTCAAATGGAGAGCCGTTGCCGCCTATTTAAAGCTTTCCAATTTCATTTTTCTTAATTTAAAATAGACACATTTTCGACAATTATTTTCTCGTTCAGCCATTATTCATTTTAAGCATATAATATATCAAATTAACTATTTCAAAGAACCTGAATTCACTTGACCTTACCCAAATCAGGAGTGAACCCACTCAAATTATATATCAGAATGGCGGTTTTAAATTCCTTTTTTAACTAATTTTTACAACTTTTTTTTAAATGTTTTCTTAATCTTCAATTTACCATCCATCTTTTCCAATTAAGTTGGTTAGTAAATTGTAATCATCATACACATTGTTGACAAAAGGGCATTATGGTTATGATTGGAAACGGAGTGCATGACTATGTTTGGCTATGAATGGAATAATATATAGGACGTGCACTGATGGGCCAAAAGCATTGTGGTTGAGCGGCATAGTTGTGGCCTCTCAAATGAGAAGTTTCAAAGTTGAAGGCTACAATGACATACAAATTTTTGGGAGGATGTAAATCACGGTGACTTAATGGCTCGTAAGCAGGGTCAAATTCTTAAATTCTTTTCCCAAAAGGTTGAATCTCCAACTTCGACCGGATAGAGTATTTGGGAAGATGTAATCGCGATGACTTAATGGCTCAGCAAACATGACTAAATGTCGGTGGGCAAGCACAAGAAATCTGTTCACATTGGGCATAATCCTCACATTATCGTTGTTGATGAGGTTCAAGAAATTTGTTTACATTGACATAATCCTCACACTGTTACTGTCGAGGTTCGAACATTGATCTCTTTTTCCAAATCTGCAGCCTACTGAACCAGTAAGCTAAGCTCGTGCGGACAACAAAATTTTAATTCTTGATTTGGTACAAACATGAAGTGAAAAATGGTTTTTAAGGCTGCCGTACGTGTTTCCGAATTGAGGCAGGCCAAGAAATGCACATTCGGTGCGTGGTGTATGTAATGTGGGGGGCAATGCGTGACTGCCAAATAGTATAAAGCACATACAAACAACCAACCTACACTAAATCCATCAGCATCAACATATAAAAGTATAAAACTTTAACAAGCTAAGGTGTCCTTTCTCCATAACAATACTATATAGTAACCTATAAGATCAATTGAAGGATGTGTTTTGTCTCAACTAAAAATTTAGGATTAAGTTGCATCAAAACTACATCCTGTAAAATTTTCCATGCTCTTCCAAACACTGGAAACCCAGAAAAAAATCATTTTCCAGGTTTCCAAACACAACCTTTAGAGTGTTAGCTCTAGCAACCATTGAGCCATTCTTGTACTATTTTCTTGTATGAACTTGCCAAGTAATTCCTCCAAATCAGGCTGTGAAGGCTCTACCACACCTCTTGGTTGATTGTTTGTTGGGTCCTTGGAAACCTTGATTATTTGCCCAAAATTGTTGTTGACCTTGAACAGCCTTTATTGAGGCCCGGCCTTGCATTGGAGCTTGAAATCCGAGTGGCCAAGGCTTTTATGTAATTGCAATATATTTGGTGGAAAAGGCTTTTACGGAATCTGTTGTGTTGACTTACCCTATATTTCTAGATTCATAATGATAAGTAGTGTAAATAGCTTTTTCAAGTTACTCCTAAAATAGACTGTTAGTATATATTGTGATAATAAGACTGTTGAGGTAAGTATTCTAACATAACTGCTTGTGCTGTTCCCCCTGGCTAACATTTGTGGAATTACAGAACATGGTCTTTAGTTTACATATACGATAAATGATGATACCATTTCTTCTATCTCGTACAAGAATTAGGTTAATCGTGATTTTTGTTTTGGTTGCCCACCGCACTGGCAAGTGAAAACTACAGTGTCAAAATTGGGCCAAAATATTTTGGCTGGATTAGTGTGGTGATGAAGCTGCTGCTGCTGCTGCATTTCGGCTCCAACCACCTCTTCGTCCTCCTCCCCTCCCTCGCCCACCTTGGCCCCTACCATGCCCTGAAAATTCACCGTCTCCAAAATCACCTCTCCCGTAGCTGCTGCGACCTCCTCCTCTGAAATCCCCATGCTCCCTCAATCTATCATTTCGAAACCCTCTACCAGAACCAAACCGACCTCTCCCCATCCCAACTGCAACAACAATTACAAAGTGTTGCCCCGTTAATCTGTAATGAAACAAACTGAAGTTGGCAATTGCGAGTATTTTGGGAAATGGGTACCCCTTTAAACTCACCTCGAGTTGTAGTTCTTTTTATCTCAACTACAGCTTGACGATCCCCAATCATAATGGGTGAATCCTGAATTGCAGAGTCCCCCACCAAAAGAAATAATAATAATAAGTGTCAAACAAGATGTACCAGCAATCACAGACACCCATAGTAGAAGAGAATTGTAGTTGCTAGACTTGAAGAAATCACAAATCGAAGGCGTTGGGAGAGGAGGTCAAGGGGAAGGAATTACAGTCTTGCAGAATCAGAACATGTTAGATATTGAAGTTGGCTATTGGTTATTAACATGTATGGACTGTTGTACCCCAAAAAAATGTACATGCCAATATTAATGGCTTATGATGTACCTAACAAGCTAAATTAAATTCACATTAATAAATAAAGGGAAAAAGCCAAGGTTCAAAGATCATGCACCTGTATAGCATTGTTCATTGAGTTCAAACCATGAAATTCAACAAAGCCAAAACAGAATCCTTGTTGCTGCACAAAAAAAAAGAGAAATTACGAGATAATTCAAAATTCTGTAACATAGCACAAAAATGTCAGTTGAACCTACCCTGTTACTTCTGACTTGGATACCTCCGTGCTTGATAGGTCCATATTTTTTAAATACAGCCTCTAATTCAGCTACTGTAATATTGAAAGGCAAATTTCGGACATAAATGGAATGACCCTCAGCTGCGTGAACCAAATCAAGTGATTAGACAAGAGTATTTGTTATAATGGAGTATAAGAATACAAGTAAAATATGATATCCATTTTCTAAAAACTTCAAGAATGACGTGTTTTACTTGAGAACATTTTAAACCTAAAAAGATCATCAACTATTTTTGGCTGACTCCTTTTCAGTTATACACTTTTCACAAATGTAAGAGTAAATGCTGGTGTAATTTGCAAATTGCTATTAAAATATGAGATACCTTCTTCTTGAGCATTCTTGCTTTCATCAATAGCAGTGCTGGGGGCAATTGGAGCTGGTGCTTCAGGTACTGGAACTTGTGCTACCATACTAGCTGACTGCTTTTCAGTTTTCATCCTCGAAGCATTAGTAGGTACATATATTTTTGTCGGTCCTTTATTCATCTGTGAACTTAGAATTGATGCATATGACATTTTTGGAGCATCATCTTGGATAGCAGAAGTAGTTGATTCCAAACTTGCAGAGGTTTGATTCTCATTTAAATGAGACTCAGTATCCACTAAAATTTCTTTTTCATCACTAACTTGTTTCTCATCTTCCAATGACTCATGGATTTTTATGCCAACATTTTTAACCTCTTCTGTATCAGAGCTAGCTGGGTTGGCATTAAGAGAATCAGGCACATGAGCAGGTTCTGCAAACAAAATGACAATGGTGAGATACACTTTTTGAGAGAGCAAGAACATAAAGAAATGTGAAATGAAAGCTAACCTGGATCAGGGGCCTCAGGGCTTGGAATCACTGTTGGTTCATCATCAACTCCATTAACCATTTTTGCATTAGAATCTGCCTCATCTTGCTCAACATACCTAAAGACATCATTCAGAACAAAATAGCCTTTGTCTTGCGGAGCAAGGAAAAACGTCTGCGTGAACTTCCTTTTTAAATTGTCCTTTCCAGTTAAACAACCAGTTACCAAAACAATCACCCCACCATTGTAGGAATTCTGAGCATCTGCAGTTTTTATCTCTGCATCATAGTTCTCGTAATCCAAGGAACGTATCTTATCATTAATACGCTGGTATAACATTAAAAAAAAAAATTCAAATGTTGCAGGACAGTTGGGTCAATGTTAAGAATTCGGGTAAAAAGAATGCCTGAATAGTGAATACTAACTAGAAATAGAAAAGGAAGGTTCATATAAGGCAAGCCACAAGGAAATTAGTTAGGGTGTCAAAAGCAAGCCTCCTTTAGACAAGACAAAAGCTTAATCGCTTGTACTCAACTACTTACATCCATGGTTGTCACAGATGTCATAGAACCATCAGGATCTGGGCGACTTAACACACTTGACTCCTGATAAAATCTGTAGACCTGGTCTGGTGAGTGGTGGAGAATAAGGTAATATTGTTCCACAAACGCATTTCCAACCAATTGTGCACTAGGTCCAGGAACTGTTGCCGGTGTTGTAGTTTGCATCGCCATTCTAAAAAAAAAAATCAAAAACAAGAAAACTGCTACAAAAAATTGCTTCTATATTTTAAGAACACAAGTACAATGCAGCTCAATTGCAATATCTTGACAGCTTGGCATAAACATAACTACGAGGATAGTTTTATAATTACTAGACTAGAAACAGTAGTTGTATTGTGGCAGTACACAAAGCTAACTTTTAGGCAACACTTGAAAACAAGTAACTCATGAACAAAGGGTGGGGGAGAGGATATAAATATATAATGATGTTGTCAAGATAAATCCAAAGTTTTTATGAAGAGGTTTTCAGTGGGAATGGTGGATTTGAAGGAATAAATAATTACTCTGGAGTAAAATTTTAAAGAACCAGGACTGAAGTACCCAAAAATTCCAGAGAACCCTAGAGCTGTGTATAGCAATTCCATTCTAACTACTTAAACGTTAAAAGGCAAAAAACAACAAAAAGAGCCTTAATATAGTAAAAATAATTTAAGTATCTGTGCAGAAATTCAAAAATTTACCCCTAATCGACAGATCTAATATTACTGCAAAGCTGGAACTCCAAAGAACAAGTTCAATCGATTTCTATAAGCAACAGTACAGATAATAAAAGGAAAACAAATGCAAATTCAATATAAGAGATTCCACATTCAAATATAGCTGGCAACACAAGCAAAACTGAGGCGAGTGAATGACATTCTTGGAATAAATCAAACAAGGAAAGAGTGAAGTCAACAAGATCAGTTCCCGTTGAGTCACTTGTAATTTGTAACCATAAAAAATTTGCAGTAATCTGGAAAATCATGATATTATCAAACTATTATTTACCTGAAATAGATGTTTTATAGGGTGGCGAAGATTTGTGATTCAGTTCAGCGGCTTGGCGAGAGAGAAAGTGTTTTAGTTCACAAAAAGAAGGAGGGGAATATTTCTGACTGGCTTATGCTTCAGCTTGGGAAAACAGTTGAAGTTGAAAGGTTGAACCCAAAGGTACGGTCAGGATTGTAACCATTGGACTCGTAAATTATTGAATGGATATATGTGTTAATGCTATTAAACAAAAAGTCACTTTTTTTTTAAAAAAGTAAACAAAAAAGTCACTTAATAAGGGGGAAAAGGTTAAAATTACTCATCGAACTCTATGTAAAAGTGTAATTAGATTATTCAATTTTAAAAGGTGCAGTTATGTTTTTAAATTGTCTAAATTATGTAATCCACCTAAATTTGACATGTTTCTCAAGTCATCACTAACGTAACAATCATCTTATTAAAAATTATTATTTTTTAATTTATTTTAATAATTTTAAATAAAATAAAATGTTTAAAAACGACTAAAAAAAATACACCCCTCTCTATCTTCGTCTCCCTGGTCTCCAACATGGGGACAAAGACGGAATGGGTTTTTTTTGTTATTTTATTCTATTTTATTTAAAATTATTAAAATAAGTTTTTTTAAAAAAATTGTTTTATTAGGATGACAGCTACATTAATGATGATTTGATAAATATGTCAAATTTGATCAAATTACATAATTCTAGACAGTTCAATGACCTAATTATATTTTTTAATTGGATAGCTAATTTGAACATTTGTCTTGAGTATCTATAAAATTGATTATATACAAGTATGGATGTATAATTACTTAGCAAGAGTTGATGTTTAGGAGAGAGCTCCTTATTAATTAATGGCAAAAATTTATCTGAAATTGTATTCTCTTAGACGGGTTAGGTTAAGATTAAATGTAATACTTATACTAGCAAATGTAATACTAAATTAGGAATAAAATGGTTATTACTTATATGGAAAAATGTAATATTTTTTAAGAAAAAGTGTAATACTTTTACATTTTGATGATAAAAGTATTACATTTTCCTTTATAAGCAACATTATTTATAAGGGAAAATATCATACTTTTGATGAAAAAAGTAAGACTTTCTACATCAAAATATAAAAGTATTACATTTATCCTCAAAAGTATTATGTTTTCCCTTATAAATAACAGACATTTTATTCTTGATTTAGTATTTCATTTGCTAGTATAAGTATTACATCTTTATATTGACTCAACCCGACTTGTCTCACGGATAAAGATCCGTGAGACGGTGTCACACAAGTGTGACCCTAATTTAATAAAGCACTTAAAAATGACTACAAAAAAAAAAAAAAAAAAGAAGGACAATGGAAAATAGAAAGGTTCACTGCTATGGGTGATCACGAACCGGATACGGTAACAACTTAATCAAAATTGAAGATATAATGATAGTTCTAGTTACGATTCAAAAAGGTTTCAGTTTCGTATTATTAAAATCGGGAACTGGAATCATTGGTTCATGTTCGAAACTGTGGGTTTTAGGGTTTTTGGATCCAATGAGGTCCAACACAACCGTAATTGGTGGATTCACCGATCAAATAAAGCTATGACCTTAAAAGAAATTAGACGCAATGATTTTTACGTGAAAATCGAAAGGTGAAAACCATAGGCCTTTTTGGGTGGTGCCAAGCCTAAAGACTTCACTATATTGTTGGGTACTGTACACATGTTATGGCTATTTTGTACATGTATTTCTGTAGAGTGTATAATTTGTACATGGAAGTAGAGTATTCTTCTTGATCTTCTTATTGGGAGGGTGAAAGAGTCTGCTCATGTGTGATGAGTGAATAGTGGTAGAGTCTTCTCTATGTGGAGATGAATGAAGTCTTCTTGAGTGAGAGCAGAAGAATGTTATCTCCTAGTATGAAGAATAATCTCTGATCCCCGTATGAGGAAGAGTGATGGAGTCTTCTTGTTTGGAAGAATGGAGAGCGGTTGTGGAAGAGTCCTTCCCTTTTGGGAGAGAATAATAGTTGGTAGAATGGAAGAGTCCTCACATGTGAAGATGATGGAGTCTTCTTGAGTGAGTTGTCTTCTTATGGGAGAAAGAATAGTAGGTGGGGGAAGAGTCATGTGAGTAGAGTCCTCCCCAGGTAGATGTCCCTCACTTTATGCTTCTTGAATCTTCTTTTATAGTAGTAGGATGAGATTATAGCTGTTAGACAATTAGTATGGAATTTATGGATGATTTTAATTGGGTAGTAAATAGGAGTTTATGTGGGGGGTTATGGATAATAATAATAATAATAATAATAATAATAATAATAATAATAATAATAATTAGGTAATTAATTAGTGGTAATGAATGGGGTAATAATAGGGTAATAATTAGGATATTTTGACAGGGTTTGTGTAATCCAATTGGGGTTAGGCGGTCCAACTAGGTCCAGATATCGAGTATCCATCAGAAACCATTCGGTTCTGGTTCTGAACCGAAAAATATATAATATAATTTAATTTAATAGAAAAGCTTGGAGATAGAAAATAGAATTAAAAAAAAAAAACAAAAAAACAAAAACAAAAAAAAAAGTTCGAACTGGCGGTTCAAACCAAAACCTTCTTAAAAGGTTTCAGTTTTGGTTTATCATTTCCCAGAACCGTAAATAGGTAGTTTGGAATCGGAACTGGAACCAAACCAAGGTCATATCTACACTGCACTTACTTCTCTTAATGCTCTAATCATTACTGAGATGTAATTAGGGATGTCAATGGGTCAGGGTGGATCATCAAGAACTACATCCATTACCCTACCTACCTTATACTTTCTCCACTCACCCCCCACCCTGACCCACAATGGTGAACATTTTCAAAACTCACACAAATAATAGGCTCCACCCGAGTGTGTGTACCCACTATAAATACCAACCACTTGTTATCTAATTAAATTTTTTAAAATAATATTTAAATTACTTAATATAATAAAATAATAAAATTCACTAGTCATATTAAAATATTAAATAAGAAAAATATTCAAATATTATAGCTAAATGGTTAATATTTAAAATTAAACTTATTAGTTTAGAACTAAAAATAGTAAAAGGTTGTTAAGCACCTTGTGCTCAGATGGCATGTAGTGACTCTTCAATATGGGAGGTCATGAACAGATAATACAATGTAGTAGAGTCACTAACCGATGAACTGGTTTAATTGATTTAGGACTTTAGGTAACCATATTTTTAACCGATTTTAGTAAAGTCCTAAACCAATTAAATCGGTTGAAACTGGGAAAGAAGAACAAAAGAAAAATATGAAGAGACAAAAATGCTCTTACTAAAAAGAAGAAAAGCCATGAGAATGACTAAAAGTGTCCAAAAAATAATAGTCTGGGATGTTAAATGACAAAAACGATATTCTGAGACTAAATTTAAAATTGTCACCAAAGACAAGGGACCTCTAGTGAAATTAACTCTTTTAAAAAGAGATGCTTAAAGTCTTTTAAAGTTTAATGGTGGCAATTTTGTAATTTTTTAAACAATTTTACGTGTTTTTTATTAAATAACTAGACTCGTAAAATCTACCTTAAAAGAGTTAATACCTGTTTTGGTCTATCAACTATGGAATATTATATAATTTTGTTATTGACTTTAAAAATTACTCAATTGTGTTATCTGAGTTTTAAAATCGCTCTTAATTTGGTCCTTCGTTAAAATTTTCGTTCGTCCAAACCCTTAAGGACAAATTTGAAAACTCACCTCCATTGGCACGTTTAACCTCAATTGAGTCCATAGTCGAGGGACCAAAACTCATAATTTTTTGGCATAAGGAAGAGAAGAAACGAAGAAGAAGAAACATGGTTGCAGTAGGCGCTAGGCGCTAGTCTGGCGCCCGGACAGCGCCTAGCGCCTAGGCGGTCTAGGCGGCGCCTAGGCGGAATCTAGGCGGGGCTAGGCGGGCGCCAAAAAAACAGTGGTAGACTTGCAGTTTGAAAATTTTAATGAGGTTGTTTTCAACATTTAATCAAATAACACACCCAAATAAATGAATTAATGATAATTCATAAGTCATAACATCAAAACAATGGTTTAAAAAAAATATTAAAACAATATTAAAAATTAAAAATACTCAAATACTTCAATCATCCAAAGATTCAAAGTATCAAACTAGTCTACGAGTGTATATATGTCATATTATATATATATATATATATATATATATATATATATATATATATATATATATATATATATATATATGCGCGCGCACACACACACACACATGTATAATAAAAAAATAGGTCGAGCCAATCGAGTTAACTCGACCAAAATGGACGAGTTAACTCGACTAACTTAGACGCTAGGCGGCCAAAACGGCCGAGTTAGGTGCTAGGCGGACGCCTAGGCGGGCGCCTAGGGGGAAAATCGCCACGGTCTAGCGGGCGCCTAGACCGATTTTTACAACCCTGAGAAGAAAAGAGGAAGAGGAAATGACTAAATTGCCCTCAAATTTTATTCATTAAAATTTTCCGACCACTTTTTGCCTGCAAATTGACCGGATGGATCGAAATTGATAAAAAATTGAATAGTTTGGGTACTCAATTGTTAGTTTGAAAGTCGTAGATTGAAATTAGCAAAACCCCAATATTCATAGGATCAAAAGTGTAATTACCTCAACTTATAATTATTGACTAAAATTATTACAACTAAGAAAGGTTCTTGAAGTGTTGGAGCTCTGATCTTAAGAATGACTAAGTACTCGTTGAGTTTGCTCGTAAAAGAATTATTAACTTTTGCAATCTTTTAACTTCGTAACTTATACATGCTTCAGGAGAGACTCTTTAAATATATAGTTGAAGGTCTTAGCTTGGAAAATTTGAAAGTTTGAAATCTCCACGTTGGCGGCTTTTGAAATGATAGGTGTCTAATTTCTGCCCTACTTTTCTGCAGCATGCCATTGACAGTTAGTAAAAACCATTTCCTTTTAGGTGAAAGGAATGTTTCTGATTTGTGTGTCCAAAAAGTATGTTTGCTTGTTGTTAGAAGATATATTGTTGTATGGTGTCGTTTGAGAGTATGTCTAACAACTCTTATTATTATAAAAGGACAAATAACATATTCATTGTACTAATCGTACATCTACCGGTACACCTTGGAACTACTGCAACACTAGTACAAAAAAGGCTTTTTGAATAACCTATAAATGACTTTCCGAGTCACCTGTACGGGTGACTTGGATTTCGGTGACTGTGAAAGTGCTTCACTTTCCAAGACACCCATACAGGGGCGTCTTGGAAAGTCTTTTATTTTTTTATTATTAATTTATTCCCGTGACAGTTGGGTGTCGCAGATACTTCTTTATTTAAAAAAAAAATTATATATATATATATATATATATATATATATATATATATATATATATATATATATATATATATATATATAACTATTGTCATATACTATAGTCATCGAAAGAGTTTTTTGTACTTTTAGTCCCACGACTATAGTGGCACTGGCAGAATTGATCCACGACTTTTGAACCTTGCAATTTTAGTCCACGACTATTGATTTTTTTGCAAAAATGGTCCTTCCGGCCACTTTTCCGTCAAAATTTCACCGGAAAAAAAAAATCTCTAGTTTTAGTCGGGTTAAAATTGACATTCTACTTATCTCAAAAAATTAAAAGAAAAAAATTGATATTTGACTACATACAATATTACTGAGCTACATACTACTGCCCCAGGCATCGGAGTACATTTATCACTCCAATGCTGCTGCCGGATAAACCAACTAGCACGGGGAACGCCACGGTCGCTCCACCGCTTACTGACAGCCCTGCCTGCTCCAGGAACTCCGCCGCCTGGGGCAGTAGTATGTAGCCCAGTAATATTGTATGTAGTCAAATATCAATGTTTTTCTTTTAATTTTTTGAGATAAGTGAAATGTCAATTTTAACCCTGCTAAAAATGGAGAATTTTTTTTTTCCGGTGAAATTTTGACGGAAAAGTGACCGGAAGGACCATTTTTACAAAAAAAAAATTAATAGTCGTGGACTAAAATTGCAAGGTTCAAAAGTCGTGGATCAATTCTGCCAGTGCCACTATAGTCGTGGGACTACAAGTGCAAAAAACTCGTCATCGAAACTATTGTCATATACTATAGTCATTATTTTTTATTTAACTTTCTATTATAATATATATATATATATATATATATATATATATATATATATATATATATATATATATATATATATATATATATATATTTAGTGACCAAAAGCAAATACCTAATCCATGGCTGACCCTAACCCACGGGTCAAGAACGTGGGCGATAACAAAAACTAGGGATGCATTTATTATGTTTTTTTTTTTAAAGAAATAGATTAATATATTTTAATTAAATATTTTATTAAAATTTTTAAAAACGAAAAAAGGTTGTGCATTAATTTTGTTTTTATTATTTTCTATCAAAATGAAAAATCAAGTGAAAATTTCAATGTAAATGCTTATATATATATATATATATATATATATATAGCTTTTCATTAAGATAATTATTTGTTTGAGTATAAGGATATAATAACGTGTTTGTTTGTGTTCCCATTTAACAAACTTGAGAAAGAAAAGCACAAGATTCCAAATAACTTAAAAGAAAGAAAACTATGTTCTATCTTTTGACATATCTAAAAAAATGTTCTATCTTTTGATTATTCTTTGATCTAAAAGTAGCTTGGAATATGCAAATTATTATTATTATTATTATTATTATTATTATTATTATTATTATTATTATTATTATTATTATTATTATTATTATTATTATTTGTTCAACAAAACAATAATATTATGCTAAGTGATTAGGCATCCTAATATACTACATTATTTTATTATTTTTAATTATTTTATAATATATTAGTTATTTTTAATCTTTTAAAGACATATTCATAAAGAAAAGATCAGAGAATAATAATATAATAATTCCAGGTGAAATTTGTAGAGAAAGGAACCGTGTGGCCCATGCTTTGGCCAAAACGGTCGATGCTAGGATAAGGCGCATTGAATGGAGCGATGTACCTCCGATCTTTCTTGATTCTTTACTTACACAATATATATTCCATTTTTGTTTTCAATATATATATATATATATATATATATATATATATATATATATATATATATATATATAGTTAGTTAGTTAGTTAATTTCAATTTTGGTTATTTCGCTGTTGTTATTTTTTACTTTTAGTTATTGAATTTAAAATCTATAGTTGATCCAAAACAAATAAAGATCTTTTCCTAGCTATAATTTAATTTTATCATCTTTTATGTAATTATAAATTATAAATTGTAAATATAAAATAAAGAAAATAAAATATTTATTAAAAGCTTCTATTGAAATAAATAAAAAAAAAATATTCAACAAAATATACAGTCTAAAATTTTGCTTAAAAATAAAATTTAATTCCTCTATATTTATTAGTACAATTCTCCTAGCATATTTATTTCAATAATTAATATTCGCACATATATATACATACAACGCCCTTACCTAACAATTACAAACTTAATTTGATTGCCCATTAAACCAACTATAAAAGTAGATATCATAATCATTGTTCCCAAGATATCATAATCATGGAGATGTGAATGAGATGACATGATCTGTTTCAACTTATATATCCAGATGTCTTAAAAACAAAGTAGATATATATTTTCAAAAGTTGATTTTAATTGACCTTAAATATAATATGATATATAAATAACATAGATAAATATTGGCATATGATTCCAAAATAAATATTTTTATATGGTAAATTGATATTATAATATTTAAATTAGGAATACAATTTAAATAAAAACATATCCTTTTTCTGATATATATACATATAGGAAGAAAAAGCGCTGCTGATTTTGATATGACTAGGCGACTAGCCAAATCATATCCATCTCCAAGTCATAGTCACAATATTATCTTAATAATCGAGTTTATCTAGTGCACACCCTCAAATAGTATTTCGCATTTATATAATCTTAATAGTAACAGCCAACAAGGCAAAGTTGCAGAAACTTCATCGAGTGTCATGCATATATGAGTGGTCAAATTCCCTCTATTTATAGCATCCAACAACCCATACCAAAACCACCATCCACCACCTTCAAATTCGGTGACACAATTCAAGCACAATAACCGCCATTATTATCGATCTACTTTGCAACCTTAGCTTAGCTTGACCCAAAATATAATATAATGGCAGATTATTATTATGAGAGGGAGCTTGACATGTTGCCTGAGGACTGCATTTCCTCTATTTTGTCTCGCACCTCCCCGCTCGACGCTTTCCACCTATCTTTAGTCTCCTCAACTTTCCGGTCAGCCGCCGGAGCCGACTCCGTCTGGGAACGATTCTTGCCGTCCGATTATGCCCAAATCGTCGCCAAGTCCACCGTGCCGTTGAAGTTTTCGTCCAAGAAGGACCTCTTTCTGCAACTTTGCAACTCTATCCTCATTGATCACGGTAACAAGGTAATATAATCTTTTTCGCAAATTAAAGATTCCTTCTTGTAAAGGTAATAAGATGCATGGTGTAATAATTATATGTATTACTAGCTAGATTGGGACATTAATATCTAACTGGTTCCGACCACCTTAACGACCTTAATATGTCATCATTTCTGGTTTTTTTTTTTAATGTATGCATAGAGTTTTGCATTGGAAAAGTCAACTGGCCTAAAGTCATATATGCTGTCTGCAAGGGAGCTCTCAATTCGATACGGTCACGCATCTGACCATTGGGCATGGAAATACATCCCGGAGTCAAGGTAATTCAACTTTATAAAACATATGAAATTATAATTTAGAAAACTGTAAAAATAATTTAATTTTTAATAGCCAAGAACCTTGTATTCAAATGGTATGTAGTGATCTCTTTTATGTGGGAAGTCATGAGATCGAGTCCAATTCTTAGTAGTGGCGTTGTTGACTCTTTGTGCTTTATTAGGTTAAAAAAGTATGTATAAACAGATACTACAATGTAATAGAATATCATTATCAATTATCAATTCAGTCTTTTAATTGAAATAAATATCACATGTTTGTTTCAAAAGTTATGAGTTTAATTATGTCAAAAGTTATGAGTTTAAATCTATGGATAATTGTTTACAGGTTTGCAGAAGTGGCTGAACTGAAAACGATATGCAGGCTAGAAATCCAGGGGAAAATAAGAACAGAGACGCTATCTCCCAACACAAAATACGGCGCCTATATGGTCATGAAAATGACGGACGGGGCATTTGGGTTGGACGCGATACCATGCGAGATGTCAGTGGCGGTGGGCAACGACGATGACCAGCTAGAAACCACCGCCGGCACGGCGTATTTGCGGAAGCCGGCGGAGGTTGCGGCGAAACAGTGGTTGGAATATGCTCTCTACAGGAACAGAAAGGAGAAGTTGAAATCGCGTGTTAACGGCGGCGGGGAGGAGAGACAGTTGCGGGAGAGGGGCGATGGGTGGATGGAGATTGAGGTGGGAGAGTTTTTTGCCGGAGAGGAGAATGAAGGAGAAGTGACGATGAGATTCACGGAGGTCAATGGTTGTCACGTTAAAGGAGGGCTTGTTATAGAAGGTATTGAAATCAGGCCTAAGCATTAGGAATTCTTTTATTTTTATTTTTCAAACTTTACTTCTTTGGAAAAGTAATGGTAGATTGTAGACATTTGGTAGTGCAATATATTTTGGCAAAACATGGAAATTTGAAAAAAAATAAATAAAACAAATTAATTTCTTTACTTAAAGCAAGGTTGAAAAAATTACTAGGCACCCTCTAAGCGCTTGGAAGCGGCTAGGCGGTCAATTTTTTTTTTAAATTTAAAAAAAAAATTATTAAAAATTCTGCCTAGTCCACGGCGGCCGACCGCTTAGAACGATGATCCGCCGAATTTCTAGGCGGTCGGCCGCCGCCTAGCGCCTAGACGCAATTTTTGCAATCCTAATTTAAAGTGGAATTAGTATTCTTGAAGAAATCTAGAAGGTAAATCAATGAATAATTACTTAAGAACTTGTTTTTGTCGCCTTTTAAATGTAGGAAATGTTTGTCTTGTCTGGAATGTAACAGAAGTCCCCGGTTCAAGAATGATTAAAGATCTTAAGCTTCCTTTATCAAGAAGGATTCAATAGCTCAATTTAACAAAAATTGTAAATAAGGAAGTCTTACGATGCCCGCATGGGTAGCTCAACTGGTCATAGAGGTGAAACTTTGAAATAATGACTAGGGATCGAGTCTCACCAGCGGCAGTGTGGAAGTAACCTCTCAAAATGAGGGGGGCTCCTTGTGCGCAGTGAGCACCGGTCTACCCTGGACCGGGGTGTGGGTTCCCTTAGGGTTGGGGTTCAGCCTTGGGATAATAAACTAGAAATATTAAATAGCAAGATGAATGTGATAGGCAATCCCAAGAAATACTCACTTAGAAAAGTTGATTGGGGCAAAATTTCATTAACAATTAACTCTTTAGATAGAGTAACGGCATCTCAACGGATATTTTCATAGTTTAAGCTTAGAAGTAGGTTAAAGGTTTTGAAACTGTAAAGATTGATGCTTTTGTTGAGGTTTCACCCGTGGATGTTCATTACACCATTACTTGACTTTGGTTAGAATTTTAGGTAAAGTTTCATATAATGCTTGGTAGACCACTAGATGACTAGATGTTCATTGGTTAAAAAAATTATAGGGTCGCTCACTTCACTTCTATATTTTTCCATTTCCAATTTTTCATTTTTTTCATTTTTGCAATTTCTTAATTTTCATTCTCTATTCCTCCAACTTTTCATTTCTCTAATTTTTTTAAATTTCATTAAATACAATCATTCCATATATTATTTATACATTTCTACAACAACAAATTTGTGTGCATGAGGAGGTAAAATGAAAAAGGGAAATAATAATAATAATAATAATAATAATAATAATAATTATTATTATTATTATTATTATTATTATTATTATTATTATTATTATTATTATTATAAGAATGAAAGAAAAGGAGAAGAACAAAGAATCATTTGTACATTTCTACAACAAAATAATAATAATAATAATAATAATAATAATAATAATAATAATAATAATAATAATAATAAAAGAGAAGAACAAAGAAAGAAAAAGATAATAAAGAAATATTATTATAAGAAGAACGAAAGAAAATGAGGAAGAACAAGCAAGGAAAAGGAAAACAAAGCATTCCTCCATTTGGAGAAGTCCAAACCTTCTTTCTCCAAAAGTATACATAAGGTTGGAGAATGGAGATGAGTCAATCAATTGGAAAGCGAGTTTTAATAAACTTCATTTATCTATTTTTCTACGTTGGTAAACGACCCTATATATTTGCAGTTAACATACTATGTGTCTTCAATTAGCATATTATGTGTCTATAAATCTATAATTATAATTTGTTAATTACAAAAACATAATATGTTAACTTAGATTAAGGTCCACAATGCAAGGTCTACCCCTAATCCATAGTATAATTGCCCTCTTTCCTCAACACTAGGTGATAAACAATGCTAGGGAAACATTTTCTTATAGTCAACTTTTGTAAGGCTATCCCCATTAGAGCATCTATAATAGTGGAGATATTTTGTGATTTTTGAGGAGTTTTTGTAAATGTGATTAGGAAAGGGAATATGGGAAGAGAAGGGGGAAAAAGATGAAAAATAAATAAATAAATAAAAATAAAAGAAGATGATTACCGTGTCGTGCAAGCCTGGCTTTTCTGTGCACGAAACGTGCACTTGCACACCAACTCAGCAGTCACGGTTCCAAAAACCATCTAATATGATGTGGATGAGAGAGTGTGAAGAGAAAAAAAGGGAGAGGTTCTCCGGTAAAAATGAGGTTTTTGGCAGTGAGTGGGCTCTACCATGTGAAGAGTGTGAAGAGAGTTTTGGCACCATGTGAAGAGTGTGAAGAGAGAGATGCGCCTCACGCCTCACAATGCGTGAGGCACAACTCTCGGGCACGTAAATCTGTATATTTTTTTTATTTTTCAGCTTTTGATTTTGTTTGTTTTTTTTCCTCTCATTTTCTCTTTCCTAGTCACATCTGCAAAAACTCCTCAAAAACCTCACAGTATTGAGAATGCTCTAAAGGATTCAAGTGGTTGGCTTTTCTTGTAATGTTTACAGAAGTGGGTAAGATTTAAGGAATTAGCTTGGAGGTTAAATGTTTGAATTGCAATATTAAAATGGATGATTGATGAAGGGATGTTGCTAAAGCAATTTGAAAGGCAACTGATAATCTGTATTCATACTTGGATGAACATTCATTACAGTTGCAATCCACACTCATCATAGTTGCAATGAGCATGTCTTTTTATGGTAAAACTAACCCTTCTTGGGTATCTATCATAATATATATATCCCCTAAACCAAGTGCCCTGGTTGAAATGGATATAACATGTACAAAGAATGCACAGTTTCACCACAAAGATTGAAGACAGACACCCCCCCTGACTCCCTAAAATATCTAGCCACCGCAACCAAAGGCGTCGTTTTGAATCATTTCTTCCCGAATGATTCCAAGAGCCCTATATCAGCAGCAGCGTCGCAAACAGAACAAGTATGAAAACCAACCAACCCCAACAGCGGACTCTTCTTCTTTTGAGCTTGAATCCTCCTCCGGATGTGGCTTCTGTTCGGATTCTGGTTTCTCGGGCACTGATTTCAACGATGAACCATTCCGACTATCATTTACCAGCCTGCAATTCAAAAGATTCAGCAGATATTAATTGACCATAAATAACCAAGGATGAAATCTTCATGTCCAAACTGTTGACACCCAGAAATAAATAAAACTCGGGTGATGACAATTGAGCTTACACTGGGAAAGCGAAGGAACTGCTGCTGCTGGTACCACTATCATCGGATAGATGATGAGGATCTGAAGCAGGAGAAGTTCCTCTACCATCTGATGAGTTAGATTTCATAGCAAAAGAGTGGACTTCATTGGACGCAGCAATTTTACTAATCCCTTCTGAGCTTCCATCATTGGATTTTTGCACTTGCAATGCCTCGGACGCAAGCTCGCTCTTCTCTTCACTATCCGGTGCCCCTTCGATCACGGGAGCAAGGGTGGAGGAGAAGCTCTTGCGAACGTTATTGCAACGTTTGTCCTCACAACTCCCATCCTCAGACCTGTTCATTGACATTGCGCGGTCTCTAGAAAAGCTATTATTGTTACCCATGTGAATGCTGAATAACGACTCAGTCGATGTAACGCTCCATTCCATGGGTGCACTAGACCTGCTGCCGAATACAGAGAATGGAATTCGATTGGGATCGTAGCCCGAAGGCTGGCCTATGGGTATCATGGCCCATTTATGTGGACTAGTTGAAATATCTGGATAGGATACAGGGATAGGTGACTGTGGTTCCGGGCTGTCAGGTTCATCATCATAGCAACAAGGGGGGGAAGAAGAAGAAGAAGAAGAGGAAGAGGAGGGGGATTCTACAGGTGAGGATAAAGAAGAGGAGGAACCAGAAGTTGTGCATTCAAGAAGCTGATCATGAACATTATTGTGCTTACTCCTATAGGGCTTTCCTAAAGGTTCATCTTCACTCCTATACCGATTCTCCATTCCCATTTTCACCTTGGATTGGCACAAACCTTTTCAGGGTTGTTACAGATCCAAGGATACTTCTCCTCTGCACAACAAGAATCAAAATATCAAAATAATTGAATCAAAATGTGCTCCATCTCAACTAATAGTTGGATCGTAGTCGCCTAGGTAACGTAGAGATTTGAACCCATGACCTTTGGTCTGGCAGCCTAAGCTAATAGTTGGATTGCACATTAATGGCTATATGCTCAACAAAAATATAAATAAATAAATAAAACCCTAGAATGGAGAATCAAATCAAATACTATGTGAATGAACAAACCACACAGATTTCTAACCTTTAATTGTATGTTGCCTACATCAAATCCCTTCCCTTCCCTTCATCTTCTACTTCATCCTGAGACAATTAGGAACATATGAGGATCCAAAACATTATCAAAATTGCAGATACACCTTAAAAACATCAAATTAATTAGATATGCAAGCTAAACAATTCAGATGGCGATTAAAATGGTGTTCAATCATACACACCCTGAATTAATCACGAAAAGTGACAAGGGAAATTGAGCATACCTAAGATAGGATAGAAATCCACCCATGAATATATCTTCATGGGAATTGGATTGGATAGATTGATAGACGTTTAAAAGATGGCGATTGGAAGAAAGGGATTTTAGAGCATGGGGGTTTTGTTTTTATCATGGTTTTTCCCTATTAAGGGAAGGCTGAGCGACCATTACGGTGATGCTCATCGACTTGCCTTCCATCCCACTTTGCCACCAAAATTTTTGCAACGCCAACAACATTTCTTAATCTCACCAATTCAATCTTTGCTCCCTTCCTTATAATTATAAGGAGAAGGGTCCAATAAAACATTATCAAACAACAATTTAGAATGTTGGATCCATTTATCAAATGAGTTAATTTCCAAAATATTTCCGACTTGTGACATTTTCTCAAATTAATCTTTTGATTTTTAATTTCTTCAAAGTGATCTTCAGACTTTTGATTTTTAAGTTAAAATTGATCATCCGTTAACTTTGGCGTTAAATTGGTTAAAATGAAGGATAAAACTGAAAATTTAAGTTTTGCATTCCAATTTAAAACAATCTGTAATTCCTTTCAGCAGTCTGAAATAATCAGGCTAAAAAAGTTTATCTTCAACTTCCATCCACAAACTTCCCAAGGTTAAAAAGCAGTTTTCTTTTATTTATTTTTAGGAAAAAGTCAAATAGGCCCTCGAACTTTAACTTAAAAGTCAATTAGGCCCTAAACTTTTTAAAGGTGCAATTACACCCATTAACAATTCATTTAGGTGCAATGAAGTCCAAAAACAAGTTAATGACCTGCTATCACAAGTCATTAGGGTTCATGCCACTCCCGACGCCGGATTTTCCGGCAAAAAAAAAAAAAAAAAAAAAAAAAAAAAAAAAAAAAAAAGTGATCGGCAAAATTTTCTACAAATCTTGGTCGGTTGTTGTCACTTTTTTTTGCCGAAAAATTCCCCGGAAGGTGGCCTGAACCCTAATGACCTATGATAGTAGGTCATTAACTTATTTTTGGGCTTCATTACACCTAAATGAATGGTTAATGGGTGTAATTGCACCTTTAAAAAGTTTAAGGACCTAATTGACTTTTAAGTTAAAGTTCAAGGGCCTATTTGACCATTTTCTCTTTATTTTTTCCTCTTCCCTCCTATATTCTCTTCCCTAATCTCATTTACAAAAACCATAAAATATCTCTACTATTCACATATTCTCTTCCCCAATCACATTTACAAAAACCATAAAATATCTTTACTATTATGGATACTCTAAACATAACTTATTTACTTACGCTTAAAATTAGACATTATTCACGTTATCACAATTAAAACATGGGCACTACACCCAAGTTTTGATTTTGATTGAGAAGTTCAGATATTAGTTGTGTATATCGTAATACAAATGTTCAATAATGCATTTTTCTTCTAACAGCTGACAATTACAAGTTTTAAATACTACTGCAAATTTTCTTCATTGATCAATATTACAAGAAGTCGGTGACACAAGGAAGAATTTAAATTTAAAAAAATCACAAGGCTGAAGCAGTAAATATATTCAGACCATGTAGTATTTATTGTTAAAAGAATAATACATCTTCAAATATCTAGGTCAAGGAATCCTCAGATATTCAAAGTATGCTATTCATAAAGTTGACATTTTCCTGTACCAGCACAAACTGAACACTCATCTGCATTCCCATCAATGTGACTTAAGCAATGGTCAAGTCTGTCATTTATAACGTCCTGTGTACCACCCAAAAGGAATTATTAAAAAATTTAAAATAAAAATAAAACAAAGGAGAAGAAATGTCTTGCAGACCTAATTAACAAGATTGTGTGATACTAGGTTCCAATTGCATTTGATGCTTTGAGGAGATGGAAGAATAAAAGCATAGAAGGATGCTAACTCATACCACAAGCAATTCATGGACACCAAGAGGTGCAGTAATAATGAATGGTATCCCAGGATGCAGCTTGGCAGCTTCGGCGGTTAGTGAAGGAATATCCTGACAATAGAAGTATTATAACTATCTTAGCGCATGTTAATTGATGCTATAAGTTTACTTCGCTAAATGGTACTAACGGGATTAATCTACCTGTTGCCAGTGTCGTCCAGGAAAAAGGAAGAATGGGGAAACTATAATTCGACGTGCTCCCTGTTGAACACAGGAATTAAATGCATCTTTGATAGAAGGCTCTGCCAGCTCCTATTTATGTTGGAAGAGAAGTTTCTCAATAAGAATTCAGTTCTATGGAGATAAAACATAGAGGTAAGACCATAAACAAGAGGAAAAGGGCATTAAAAATAACATATGGCTTACTAGGAAGCACACATACTACACTTTAAAGCAACAAAATCAAAGAACAAACTTCACCATATGAGCAGGTTCCACAATGGGGTACTTGGTTTTCTCTTGAAACATTGCCACAAACTCATCTAACATAGGTAATGAACTCAGTTTACATTTCCTTAGAAAATAACAATAATAGTAACAATAACAATAAACTCAGTTCACATTTAGCTACCAAGAGTTCACCAAATCATTAACACTAGCCTTTCAATCACCAATTGCATATTAGAGAAGACAAATTTATTAGAAAAGTGAAGCTTACTTAGCATAAGATTGGACTCTTTTCGACGCGATCCATGGTCAACAATTATCACACCATCACCAACTTTAATACAATTCCTTTCCCCTTTAAAGCCACCATTTGCGACGGTCAAGCACAACCTTGGTGCTAAATAGCCGGTTTTAGCAGGAAACTTGCGTACTTTAACAAAATCAAGAATTGCCCCTCCATGGGCTCTTCCTATTTGAGAAATCGTCAAGCTTCAATTGTTTATAATAAAAGAAACAGCAATTAATGACACATTCATAAAGACAAATGATTAATATGTATGCCCAACAAGAGAATATACATGAGAACCCAACTAGTGCTATGAAAACACAATAAAACATACCTTCTTATACTAAACTGAGATGATAAAGACAATGACTCCATCAGTTCTATGCAACTTTTGGTCGAGAAGCTTACAAAATGGAGTATTGATCAGTACTGTCTACTCTGTGTAATGTTTACAAGGCATTCATAAGGTCATAGTTAATACTAAGCATAATCAGCCCACACTCAAAGACAAGATCAGGATCCAAATGCCCAATACACCCCATCCTCAATACAATAAAGCGCAATAAATTTAAACATCTTTTTACATAAGACACCAGAATCCCCTTTGCCTATGAGGAAAGCTATGCAAGATACAGCCAAAAAAAAAAAAAAGGGGGGGGGGGGGGGGGGGGGGGGGGGGGGTGGTTTGAATTGTAATTTAAGGGATTGGTCCCTTCCACAACCTGTTTGTGGTGACCTATGGGTGACTGACAATCAGTTTCAGTTGGTGACCGCAATAACTTGTTTTTCCCCACCCAAAACCATCATATGAACTTGGAATAACTGAGCATTACAAACCAATCAATTTCAGTAGGTTAATTCAACTCTAACCCTAATTCAACAATTTTTTAACGTGATGATTTTACATTTTTACTATACAAACTGAGAACTTAATGACACTATGAGACAAATGCTAATCCCAATCTATCATTGTTGAATAGTTTCATCGAATTCATTAGTTCACAGCCTCACACACAAGGAAGCAGAAGAGCAGAGGTGATTATGTATAGGATGACTTCGACTCTTCAAGTCATCAACTGACCAGTGGACACGCACAATTGCGCAACCACACAAGCCGCAAACCAACCCTAGTTTCTAGAGAAGAGGCAAGGAAGTTGAGGATTCCTGAGGTTTAATAGAGAGCCTTGAATATGTTTTCATGATCATTAGAAAACGGAAAATTAGCAATTTCGATTAACCAGTGGTATAGACTCAATCAACAGCCGCCGCCGGGTAGCGACCTCCCGAGTGCCGACCTGCTAGTCTCCTACAGTGCCTAGTGCGGTAGTACCTACCTACCCTGTCTGGATGCCTATCGAACTACCATGGGAACTGGGAAGACATACCTCGACTCACAGCCTGTCGCCGCCTGCCGCCTGCCGCCCGTCGCCCGTCGCCACTCGCCAGTCGAAGGAGTCTCGGTCCTCTCGGACAAAGTCGCAGCCGCAGGATTAATTTTTTACAACGAAAAGAATCTGGGGATTTTGGGGTTGGGTTTGGTAATATATATATGGGACATTTCCCCCGTGTTATATACTTATATACTCACATTTTTCCCATAAATAATTTAGGAAAAATGGCACTTTTTCTCCCTAAATTATATACTTATAGCACTTTTTCCCCCTCAATTATTTATGTAAGCACATTAGCCCCCTCAATTATTTTAAAAGTGGTGGTTTTTCCCCCAAATATATTAAATTGACACTTCTACCCTTAAAGCAAACATTTTATTTATTTTACTTCAACAAATTATTGCGTATATATAGCGATTCCACGGTTCGGTTCGAACTGAACCAGACACTATAACAATCGAATTAAAAGTTTTCAGTTATGATTCAGATCTAGAACCCAATATTTGGATTTCAATTTATTAAATTTAAGAATAAAAAAAAACTGGATATGAACCGTGAACCGGCAATTTCGGATCCAGTTCGCGATTTTGAACCGTCTTTATTTTAAAATAGTCTAAATTCAACAATAAATATATTTTATTTTTTCAGTTCGGAACATGAACCGGCCATTCCGGTTCGCGATTTTAATAAACTCTAAATATCGCGTTTTGATTATAAATTGTAATTGGAATATTTTGGTTTGGTTGCTATAGTATCTGTTTGGTTTGAACCAAATTATAGTAATAATTTGTTGGAGAATAAAAATAAATGAAATATTAATTTTAAATATTTATTTTAAGGGTAAATATGTCCATTTAACATTTCAGGGGGGAAAAATAGCCACTTAAATAATTGAGGGGGAAAAAGTGCTATAAGTATATAACTTAGGGGGAAAAAGTGCTATTTCCCCAATAATTTAAGTGGTTCCTTGATATGTTAAATAGATGTATTTAGGCTTAATTAAAATAAATATTTTATTTATTTTTCTTTCCCAACAAATTATAAACACGATTTGAAAAAATAAAATACATTAATTGTTAAATTTAGAATATTTAAAAATAAAAAACAATTAAAAGAATGTTTGAACCAACATTTCAAATTGAATCTGAAACCGTGAATCGATAGTTCAAAATGTGAAAAAAAAAAAAAAACATACACTATTTGTAAATATTATAATTCTAATTTTAAGCTAATGCTAGTAGTTGTTCTGATTTGAACATCCAGTTCACGGTTCAGGATTCATTTTGTTCCAGTTCACATTTTAATAAACGAAAACCCAAATATTGAGTTATGTTCTAAATCATAACCAAAAATTTTTTATTTGATTGCTATAGTGTTCGGTTCAGCTCGAACCGAATTGTGACCCTCCTTACGTATAAGCCATATTTTGTTAAAGAAGAAAAATAAATAAAATATTTATTTTAAGGGTCCGTTTGGAAAGCAGGAAAATGACTTCTGGAAAATGAGTCATTTTCCAAAAGTCATTTTCCTTTCCTGTGTTTGGCTGCAAAACGGAAAACTGTCTTTTCGTGTTTGGTTCATTTTCTAGAAAATGAATAGAAAAATGATCAAAATTGTATACTTCAATTAATTTTATTTCTTCAATTACTTTTTACTTTTTATATCATTTGATAAATTTATTTTTTAAATTTTATACCCAGATATGTTCTTCTACTACTTCTTCTTCTTCCTTGACTTAGCTTGCAATTCATAAAAATAGAGTAATTCAATCAAAACAAATAAGCACATAAACCCAAAACAATCACTTCCATTTCTACACAAATTAGAGGAATTGAATTCAAAAAAAACAAAAAAAAAAAAAACAAACAAACAAAAAAAAAAAAAAAAACTGAGAAAGCAAAAAAAAAAATAAAAAAAATACCAGATATCACTGGTTTCCGGCTGCGAGCCGGAAACCAGTTCTCACAGGTTTCCGATGCGGAAACCAGTTAACTGGTTTCCGCATCGGAAACCAGAGAGAGGTTTCCGTAGTTCGGAAACCAGTGGGACTGGTTTCCGATGCGGAAACCAGAAAGAGGTTTCCGCAGTTCGGAAACCAGTGGGTTTCCGATGCGAAAACTTCTCTGGTTTCCGATGAGACTTCCCATTTCCCTTCGCGATCTCTGTCACGATTCCAGGTTTTGATGACTCAGCGGCTATTTTTCTGGTGATGGATTTGTTGGTTTGGAGCTTGTTCTTGCGTTGATGGAGACGTGGAGATGACAAATGTTGCGTTGAATGAAGATGGAAAATGACTTCCCCAAAAAAAAAAGGGGAAGTCATTTTCCGAAAAAGTGAGGTGATTTTCCATTGACTTTGGGTTATTTTCCTTTGACTCCTATTTTCCTTGCCTAGCCAAACACCAAAAACTCGGAAAATGATTTCCAGAAATCATTTTTTGGGTTTCCAAACACACCCTAAGAGTAGAAATATAGGGAGGGGGGGGGGGGGGGTGACTGCCACTTTTATAACAATTGAGGGGGCAAATGTGAATGCATGAATAACTCAAGAAAAAAAAATAATATAAGCATATAACTCAGGAAAAAAAGTGTCATTTTCACTTTCACTATATATATATATATATATATATATATATATATATATATATATATATATATATATATATATATATATATACATTCAGGTAAAAACGCATTTTAAAATACAAACATATGGATTAAATGAGGTCGTTAGATCTTAAGTTGGATGGCTTGGATATGCGCGTGATATATGTGGGTTTATAGTGTTATTTTATTAAGTTTTTATGTTTAGGAGGGTAAATATGGTACTCCGTATTTGTCTATTGTAGGAACCTAGTCAGATGAGCCTTACAATTCCACACGTGTGTGCACGATAAACTCTAACTGTGTGCACGGGTTCAAAATCGCATGCTTCGTTGTCCATTCACTGCCCTAAGAATGTATTACTGTGTATGTTTATTTTTTTTAGCCGTATGGGGGTTTCTAATGTGTGCACGCTCGTCTCTAACTGTGTGCACGGGTTCAAAATCGAATTCTTCGTCGTTCATTCACTGTCCTAAGAATGTATTACTATGTATGTTTGTTTTTTTAGCCGTATGGGGGTTTCTATTGTGTGCACGCTAGTCTCTAACTGTGTGCATGTGTTCGAACTTGCATTTTTCGTCGTTTATTCAATGCCCTATGAATGTATTACTGTGTATGTTTGGTTTGTTCATGCATATGGGGTTTTTGTAATGCGTGCATGCTAGACTCTAACTGTGTGCAAGGGTTCGAAATCGCATTCTTTGGACTGTGTGCACGCGTTGCTTTGCCGGAAAATCGCGTCTGTATTTTCTTTGCGGGCAAATCGTTGTCGTATGGGGGGTGGATTCCAGCTGGTGGTTGCGTTTCTATTTGTTAGTTTTAATCCTACTATAATTACTCTTCATTAATTTAGGATATATATCATATTCATATTTTTACTCTAATTAGGATACAATGTAATTGTCATAACTGCCCTTTTAATCATTAATTAGTGTGATGGAGTAATTTATTTACCTTCAATCTAAGCCATTAACCTACTCTAATCTTGCGGCCCATATTTTTTCACAGGTTTGTATTTTAAAATTGGGAGACGGAGTTTTGCTAGTCAAACACGAAACTCCCTTGTCTCCATCCATTGGTGATGGAGCTTAGTCTCTTATCTCCCTCTCGCTGCACGGAGTTGAAGACGAAGCTCCGATTCGTCTTTCATGGGAGCTCTATATTCTTTTTCCGGACCAGAAGAATATATATATTTTTAAAATGGTAGCTCCACCATTTTCTTCCAGTCCACTTGAATTTAAAAAGTTGCAGGAGGCTGCATCCTCCTCCGTCGATTTGGACAGAGGATGCAACCTCAATCTCAAGCTTCTCAGCCTCAGCTCTTCTTCCATCAACGTTGACGTGGGAAGCAGTCTCATCCTCCGTCAACATTATATTGACACAAGAGGAGGACTCTTCCACTCTCAAACGTTTTGAAATTCAAATAAAAAAGGCACAAGTGTCAAATAGACCTATTTACTATTGCGAAGTGCTCAATTTCCGCTATGAACTAAATTAAGTGTCAAATATGCCCATCTACCAGCTAAATTTGTTCAATTGGCATTTTTTACAAATTGCTAGCAGGTTGCCTATTTAATTATATTAAAAATAAATAAATAAATAGAATAAAAAATTAAAAAAAAAAATCGCTGGACAGCCGGTGGTTGATATTTTTTTTTTTTTTAATTTTTTAATTTTTTAATTTTTTAATTTTTTATTCTATTTATTTATTTATTTTTAATAATTAGATATGCAACCTGCTAACAACCTGTAAAAAAGGTCAATCGAACAAATTTAGCTGGTAAATGAGTCTATTTGACACTTAATTTAGTTCGTAATGGAAATTGAGCACTTCGCAGTAGTAGATGGGTCTATTTGACACTTGTGCCAATAAAAAATAAACAAAAAAATTGGGACTTAGAACTTTGAAATTTATTTATTTTTAAATAGTAGTCTAAATTTGTTTTAAAAGTTTTATTTTAATAATTAAAAATATTTTTAACAAAATGACACCCTTTCTCTTTATTAATTATTTAATTTATTTTTACTAATGTTAAGGTCGCACTATCCGTTCAATTAACTAGAGTTTCAGAATAGCTTTTCATCCCGCATAGAAGGTAAGATGTTCCCATTTTATGTTTTGTATATCATATTCTATATACTTTGTAAAACTTTTCGTGAATTTGTGTGTTTTTTAATTGAACATTTAACTAATAATTTGTGTGTTTTAGGTGAGTTTGTTTGGTATTCAAATAAGTTAATTTTTTAAATAAAATTTTAGCTATGTTGGCATTATGTAATGCTCTCATATATTCTTTCTTTCCTATACTGAAATACTGAATACTTTGAGTATTTCAGTAAATATTTTTCTCTAATATTATAATCAGTTCTTCATTCTTCACTAAATTTGTATAATATATTGTGACTTTTTATTGACGTGAGTTGGTATGCTTATTGATAACTATGCTAGAGTTTTGCTTTTTGATTAATTATTTATTAATATGAACTCATTGATGTCTTTAGGACCATTAGTGCTATAACTTGTCTCGCCCGAACTTTAAAATATTGTATGCAATATGCGTGCATAGTGCGTGCATTTTTCGTGTATTGTATAGTATCAGAGCAACAATTAATGGTATCATAGATTCCAAACTATATATATGGGTAAGCTCGATCTGACACCTATATCAGTGATTTGTGTTTGTTTTCATTATCCATTTCTTTTATTTAAACAATTTATTTGCTAATACTCATTTTTCAAATATTTATATTTGAATATATAAATAACAATATTTCAATCAATAATATATTAAGTTCCCTTCAAATTTAATTTAGATAATATAATTTTTGTATATAATATTCAAAATATTTTTGAATATATTTTAATTAAGATTCTTTTTGGATAACTTTATAGAATATTAATTTGTTAAAGATGATAGGTGTGGGCATGGATGTCCTTCTCTTTGGCAAATTATGTTGTGCATCCGTATGCACCATGCATGGTGCATACGGATGCCAAAACGACGTCGTTTTAATAAAACGCGCGTCTCCCCTTAAAAAAAAAAAAAATCAGGTTCGATTCCCAGCAACAACATATGAACTATAATTCCATAATCGATAAATTATAATTCCATAATCGATGAACTATAATTCCATAATCTAATCTATGAACTAAAAATTCTAGAATGAATGAACTAAAATTCCATAATCTATAAACTAAAATTTCAGAATCGATGAACTACAATTCCATAATCGATGAACTATAACTCCATAATCAATGAACTAAAATTCCAGAATGAATGAACAATATAATGTTGTTGCTGGGAATCGAACCTGAATTTTTTTAAAAGGGGAGACGCGCGTTTTTTAATAAAACGACATCGTTTTGGCATCCGTATGCACTATGCATGGTGCATACGGATGCACAGCATAACGATTGCTTCTCTTTAGCTGAGTGGTTTTCCTTCTTAAGGTACATTGTTTTCTTTCTTAAAGTTCTTTGTTTTCATTCTTAAGGTGCTTTATTTTCATTCTTAAGGTGCGTTGTTTTCATTTTTAAAGTGCGTCATTTTTTACAGTTTGCTTCTTTAATTGAGGACGCACCTTTATTTATTTATTTATTTTTTTTTTTTTTGTTTACAATCCTAAAACACAAACGGTATTCTTTATAAGATTTTCTCTACAAAAGTCATATTTATGTTAATCTAGCTTAAGGTGCGTAAATTCAAAGCTTAAGATTCATCAACTTAAATCACCGCACTTTCGCACCTGAACCCTTCCCTAGGAATTTTGTGATTTCATTGTTTTCTTGTGAATGTACGGTATGACTTTTAGGAATTAAAGTGAGAGTAGTCTGTGCAGTAGTACTAAAATATCATTTGGCTGTCACTACACGTATTTTGATAATAATGTGTTTCCTTTTTTTTTTTTTTTTTCTTTCTTTTTCAAAAGGAAAATTTCATTAATAAACTTTAAAATGCAGAGGATTTAAGATAAAAGAAGGGGGGAATGAGTCCACACCTTATGATCAGACATGGAAAGGGATTTCCGAGCTAACAGATGAGCAATTCAGTTCGCATATCGTTTAACAAAAGAGATAACAACATTATTTAGGGATGGCAACAAATCTTTGATATCAAGGAGGATGAAGTCAAACTGAGAGTCGAGATTGGGAGATTTGAGAGCATGGACGATCTGAAAAGCATCAGTTTCAACCTGACAATGTGAAAAATCTTGGTCTTTTATCCAGCTGAGAGCTTCTCTAACAGCTATGCATGGCCTCAGCTTCTTTGACAGAAAAAATCCCCTCAACATAATATTATAATACTATGTGGACTCTGATCTATAATATAAATTGCCGCCCTATATCCCAATTAATCTCATTTCTTGATTAGTCATTTAGTCATACCCTCAGCTTCTCCAAGCCCATCAATTAGTCTCAAATAAGCAAACGATACTTGAAGCAAGCCACAACAAAATTGTGCAAGTCCTGCAAGGAAATTCACTCCGACTGAGGGACTCAGTCGGAACACAAAATCTACTTGATCCAAAAGAGGTTTGGGCTCAATCAAATCGTCATAAGTTCTTTTTATGAAGTATTGTCCAATATCGAGGAACTCTGACCTTATGCTACACTTAGCATTTTTGTGAAAGGAACTTCCTAAGTATCTCACTCTGGGCGAGAGGACTCGGGCAGGAAGTCGGTCGAGTACATTATACTCGGTTGAATCATACACTGGCGTCGGGCGACCTCATTTTCCACCGGGACAGCCTCATTTTCCTCTGGGGAAAGCGTCAGTGGATATGCCGAAGTGCCTTCGGTCCCATGATTAGCCTGAGCCGCCTTGCGTGCTCTAGGTGAATTTTTTTTAAAGATGAGTTGATGAATGACTGAGATTCTATACATATATATATATATATATATATATATATATATATATATATATATATATATATATATATATATATATATATATATATATATATTGGGGCTATATACGGAGTAATAATTTAATATTAAATATAAATGTTATTTTTAGCGTACAAACTATTACATGAATGCGCACAATCTAATATTTCAGTAATTTAATATTTCAGTATACATTGCGCGCTTGAAATATTGTGTTAACAACATATTATATGTCTGCAGTTAACCTATTTTATATATGTAATTAATAATTTGTGTCTGTAATTACCATTTTATGTGTTTGTAGTTAATATATTATGTACCTTTAATTTATTTATTTACAGGCATATAAACAATTTTTTATAAATACATAATATATTAATTGCATACGCATAATTTTTGAATAATATATTAATTGCATACGCATAATTTTTGAATCAAAGTTTACAATATACAATAGAGCCCTCAATCATTATTACATGGACCGTGGTCCACACAATTGTGTGGACCATAAATAAAAAGTACATTTTTAATAAATAATAAGGGTACATTATTTATGTACGTAAGGTACAATTTTTGAAAGTACATTTTTAATATATTAAGGGTACATTATTTTATATAATGTACCTTTAGCACAAAAATAATATACCTTCAGTACAAAAATAATGTATTTTTAATATCTACATCTACATACAAATACAAATCTAATAAGAGTCAATAATGTTAGGCCCTTAACTGGAACAAAAAATGTTAGTATAATTGTTTATTGAAATGAATGGTTCATATTATTTTAATTTTAGCATTTTTTAAAAATGATTTTCCTTATTTACCCTCTATTATATTATTTTCTTCCCTTAAATAACGCTGGATTTCGTTAGTATAAACTTTAGTAACGGAATATTCCGTTAACTATTTATTATACTTTAACTTACTCATTAGTTTCTATAAGAAATGTCTTAGGTTCGATCCTCATCTCAAACAAGGATGTCATAATTGTTAAATATATACTACGAATATGTTAAAATATATGGAGTATTGAAAAAATAAATACAATATAAAATTTAACATAAACTTTGGTCAAATAATTAGCCCGACTAAATACAAAACATTCAAAGTTGAGCATCAAAGATTATAAATCATGAGCTTTGAAAATCATTTTCTTGCATTTAAAAAAAAAAAAAACAAAATTTAGACCAGTAATCCAATTACACATGACATACTACCAATAAAAAAAGAGAATACATGACATGTACGGAAGATGAAGACAATAATAATGATACCCAAAAGAGAATTAAGAAGACTTAGAGAAATTTAAACAAAAGTAGTATTTATTTAGACTATTGCTTTTAAACTATGAATTTAGACTAGCGTTATTACAAAGTTGCAAACATTTATTTTAGTGACAATTATAATCATTCTCTCATATATTATCTTGCATTTATATACTTTAAACAAATTCAACATTCAATTACATATGCAAGAATATCTCCTATATAATATTGCATTGATATACTTTGAAGTACTTATTTAAAAAAATTATTGGGCATTATCTCATTTGCTCAATGCGCGTAAAAAAGAACTAGTATTAAAAATATACCTAATAGGTTGCAGGGAGTGGTTGTATAGCCCTCCTCAATATCTTGTTAATATTCTCGTTTCTGATTCAATAAATTAAATTTTTCCTTTAAAAAAAAAACCTGATATTCATGGTCCACACAACGACGCGGACCATGGTCCACACAATAATTTGCCCAATTGAGCAGTTTGGATTAGCTTTACAATAGTTATGTTGTGCAACCGAATGCACCATGCGCATGGTGCATACGATGCAAAACGACGTCGTTTTGTTTTGACTAAAAATGCGCGTCCCACTTTTAAAAAAAAATCAGGTTCGATTCTCGGCAATAGCATTATTGTGGATATATAATTATGAATTTCTGGATATATAGTTATGAATTTGTAGATATATAGTTATAAATTTATGGATATTTAGTTCATTCATTGTGGATATTTAGTTCAAATTCATTGTATATATTTACTTCATTCATTCACTGTGGATATATAGTTATGAATTTATGGATATACTGTGAACTTTTACTTCATTCATTCACTGTGGATATATAGTTATGAATTTATGAATATATAAAAATGCTATTGTCGGGAATCAAATCCAATTTCTTTTTTAAGTGGGACGCACATTTTTTTTAACCAAAACGACGTCTTTTTACATAGTATGTACCATGCACATGGTGCATTCGGTTGCACAGCATAATTTGCGTTAGCCTTATCAGTCAGCCGAAAAGTGGCTTTAAAGCCTAATTTAATTTATTGGGTCCGATCTAAATGCCCAAATCCCTAAACCTAAAAATCGTCCCAAAATCCGTTTGCAAAATTTCAAATGGAAATCATGAAGTACTATGGATTGTAGTGCCATCGCCCATCGTAGATTCGTAGCACAGCGTTCCCTGCCGGCGGCGCTCTCTCTATTTCCGTCTGAAACAAGGTCGAAGTGGCGATTCAGTCGCGGGATTAATTTCAGTATGACTCATTCACTACTCCATATTTCCTTCTTGTTTAGTTCTACATCAGCCGATTCAATTTTGTTCGATTGTATGAGAGTTAGTTGTTGGTTTTATGATTAGGTTTTGTCCTTTTTACTACTCGTAGATTAGATCGAAAGTGCACTTACCGTTTCACGCTTGAAGAAGACCACAAGTTGTATATAATTGTATTCGTTTTGTTTTCCAGCAATTATAAAGGTGAAATAAGCAAATTAGGATAACATAAGCGCACTGTTTAGCTAGTTTATGTAACCCGCATTATGTTTATTATTTAAGCTAGAAGTTCATTAGCGATGCTAAATGGACATTTTGCAGTTGTATGTTATCATTAACGGTAGTTTCATCTTCTATGGATTCCGTTTGCAGATACAATTGATGCACAATATTTGGTAGGAATGCTTTACTTGTTATTGTAGGCATGGCCGTAGAAGATGAGTTAGTGGGTATGCTCAGGCAATCTGAGAAGAAGTCTAGAAAGTTGAAGAACATTAAAGAGAAGAATACAAAGAATAAGAACGCTGAGGGCCATGAAAGCGATAATGCACGTCCAACTATGACTAAGATGCTAGAAAATGCTATCGAGAAGGAAAAGATGGTTGCAAAACTCTCTGATGAGTGCAATGAAGATAGTATTGAGATGGCCAGAATGAAGAAGAGAAAGAGGAAGAAAGAAAAGAAGAATAATGATGTTGGTGCTGGATCATTAGATATTGAGACAGAAAGTCATGGAGGTACTGAAGGTGTTGCTTATCCAAGTGTAAAGAAAACAATTGATGATGGGACAGGAAATGAGAATATTAGCAGTAAAATGCACTCCGCTGATGAATTGGGGGGTTTTCGTGTTTCTAATGTTCTTGAAAAAGGGAATGAAGAAATTAAGGAAGTGGAATTAATTCGAGGTAAGTTTTTCTCTAAAGAAGAAGATGAGATCATCAAAGAAGCTGTTCATAGATACATAGAGGCACATGATTTGGGTGATGAAGGTTTGAATATGGTTCTAAATTCTAAATCCGTCCCAAATGTGAGAGGCTGTTGGAAGGAAATAGCGGCTGCCCTTCCTGAAAGGCCTTATCTTTCAGTATACTTTCGTGGCCAAAAGCTGTTTCGAAAAAGTGATATCCCTTGGACTAAGGAAGACTACGAATTTGTACTGAAGTATCAAGAAAAACATGGGAATCGGTGGTCAGATATGGCTGAGGAACTTGGCAAATTCAGAGTTCATATCCTTAATGCATGGCTCAGAATTAAGTTGCCCAATAGGAAGAAGGGACGGTGGTCTCAAGATGAGTACCAAACTTTATTTGATTTAGTGAATACTGATCTGCAATTGAAGATTTCTGAAGAGAAGAAATCCAAGCATGGTATGTTGCGAGACAATATTTGTTGGATGGCAATTAGTGAAAAATTGGGCACACGAAATAATACATCATGTTGTATGAAATGGTACTACCAGTTAACGTCACCTATGGTGGGTGAAGGTAAATGGACCGATGCTGATGATTATCGCCTAATAGGTGCACTATATGACTTGGATGCAAGCAGCATAGAAAATGTAGATTGGGACAATCTTCTTGACCACAGGCTTGGCGAAGTATCTCTGCAGCGTTGGAAGCAAATGGTTCGTCACATAGGAAACCATGAAAACAAATCATTTGCTGAACAAGTTGAAATTCTGGCACAAAGATACTGCCCATACTTACTTGAAGCAAGGGAGGCATGGGATAGTAAGCCTTTTGTGCCGTGAATCCGTGGATGATCTGTCGTCTTTTCACTGCAAAAAGTCTTCAAGGTAAGATACATGTATGTCTGTGTGTGTGTAAAATCCAACGAATCTAAAGCAAATTGCACTTTGTAGTATGGCAAATTGCACTTTAAAATTAGAGATAATTATCAGAATACTACTGCATTTTTTTCAATTTTCCCTTACAGCTGTTATATCTGTCATGAAAGATGACTATGATTGGTTCTTAGTTTTCTCTTGAAAATAAGCTTTCATGTAGTGTGTCCGTGTGTGTGTGTGTATGGGGTTGATTATGTGAAAAAAAAAAAATCACATAACATTAAAGATGTCCTTGAGTAGGGCAACTCCAACTAAGTTGGTCTGGTGATTTGATAATCACAAGGTTACAAGTTTGACTTTGGAGTAGCCTATGGTCTTCTTAGTTTGAGTCAGTCACTTGGGAGTAACCTTACCTGCATAGCTTGTTGCCCTTTGTTAACTAGGATCACAAGGTGGGATTTACTTAATGCACACCTTCGGGTAATGACTATGGATTTTCCTCGTTACAAAAGAAAAAAAAAAAAATTCTTGAGTATAATATAATATAAAATATAAATATATAGCCTAATTATAAATATAAATTTTTAGTTGAGAAAAAGTATTTGTTGAATACTCAGAATAGTATGTAAGTGGTTCCAGTTGAGCAATACAAGGTCAGATGCAGTGTATTAAGAACGGAATTGAAATGGGGGAGTAAATGCGGGAAGAAGAAGGAAGTGTAGTGCCAAGAGAAAAGTCGCAGGAAGCATCCATCATCCATTACCCATAGGTCTAACATTTCATATTCTTTAATTTATTTCCCATTAAATGCTTTATCTCGTCACAGTGTCACACTGAGACCTGACTCAGATGTTCAGTCTAGTTTTGGGTTGAATGAACAAGCTAGATCACTATATCACTACCATAGGTCTAACATTTCATATTCTTTAATTTATTTCCCATTAACATCATTAAATGCTTTATCTCGTCACACTGAGACCTGGCCCAGATGTTCGGTCTAGTTTCGGATTGAATGAACAAGCTACATCACTATTCACTACGCCGTGAGATTGATGGCGTTATCCTCTAGTCTTGCTAGATGCTCCCAGATTGACCATTTCGGGTTTAACTTAAGTTTCAACTTTGCTAGAGTATATCTTAGACTCTTATAAATTTGGCTAAGGTGCACAAATAATTCTAATTTCTTTTGTTGCTTGTAAACTTTTACACACTATTGATGGAAATAACTTATCAAGTTTTGAGTGGGATTAGAATCCTACCCAGACCATTTATACATATGAAGGTGTCAAAGCATCACAATCCATAACTTCAATTCATAATTTCATATAGAAACTCAAAAACCGCATGGGAGTATATATACTGTATACTCCGTATTATTCATCAAGAAAAAAAATGTCAAAGCATTGCAATTAAAAGTATACATATACTTTTATAGAGTATAATTTTTGTCATATATTCAAATTTTATTAAGTAATAAATAAATAAATAATTGTTATCCTTCAGGCCTGCTACACCAAATGAAGTAAATAAATAGAATATATATATATATATATATATTACATCTTTTGTTCCTTCTGAAGTACTACACCCACAACAAGTCAACAACTTGTCAACTTGATGAAACTTGTCTGCTGTACACCTTGTACTATAGTCCTTTTTTTTTCTTTTTTTTTTTTTTTTTCCTTTTCATTTCTTTTTTTTTTAAGGAAAAAAAAAAAAAAAAAAACTCTCCGTGGTGTGTGTATCCTTGTGTAGTTTTCAGATAAAATAAATACTTTAATTTAGGAGTATTATACATTTTTTACAGTTAGTTTTTACGTATTATTTTATTATATTTAATGCATGTCTTTTAATTTTATCACATTTAATTATTTTAATCAAATGTCTAAAAAAAATAGACATAAATACATAATGCATCGTATTTTCAGTTCAAAACTAAAAAGAAATCATTTTCACAAATACATTTCAATTATTAGTTTCGTCTTGGCATCTGTATTATCGAATATTATTATATGAAAAGAATACAGCATCTAAGAGGAGAAAACAAACAAGGAGAAGAAAACAAGACTTCGATTTGAAACTTTTGTTGGCACTTTAAATTTATATATGTAAAAATTATAATTCAGAAAATATGTATACATTTTTAAGTGAATAATAATATTATTTTGTCTATTAGTTATAATGACATCTTTATTTTTAATTCTTGACTATCAATTTGATTGTTTATGATCCCGTAATTTTCAAATTGACTAAATTCAATTCAAAATATTCTAAATACTTTTGTTCACATCAAACTTCACTCTTATTTACATAATTAAATTTGGTTGTTTTGAAATGTCAAGAAAGTAAAAGTTGTTAAATTAATATTTAAAAATTAAAAATGAAATATTATTATAGTTGTTAAATAAAAATAATAAAAAAATATTTTTTTAAAAAAATTGCTTATTTGGCATTTCGTACATCAGTACATAAACATAATAGCTAGAAAAATATTATATATGTCTCATTGTCTCAAATAATTTATATTAGACGTTTTGTGTGATAAGCACTACAGTACAATTGCTCATATTAAATTAGATGATGAATACTTTGGTTTAAAAAAAAAAACACTAGCTCTCACGTAAAGTTAAACTTTAAACTTTGTAGTTATCAAGTCAATTGTCCGATCAAATCGACCTGTTCCGAATGAGGAATACTTTTGATTGCGTTGAGTTAAATCCGATAATAGAATAACAAAACAAGACAAACAAACATAATAATAAGTATCAAATTCAATAATGTAAAAAAAATTTCAACCAAACACCACCTAAATATAATTCCTTAACTAAAAAGTTATTCTTTTCAAGGTTTTTAGATAAGTGTTTGTTTTGTCCCAAAAGTAAAAATGCTTTAGTCAAATTCATCAATAAATGACAAACTGTAATTTATCAATCTAAATCAATAATTTCACATTCTTGATGAAATAAAATCTACCCCATAAAATGAGTAATATTTATCAAATCTATGTTTTACATGCCTCAATAATTTCTAAAAATCTTTCACATAGATTGAAAGTTCAACATCACTACTGTTCAAACTTCCAACATAATAGCAGTCACAGACTCACAGCAGCCAAGACTGGAAATAATCAGAAGGAACGCCAAAGCTTTATTGAGAAGCTTGGGGGTTTCAAGGTTGAAAGCAGCGAGAAACAAGTATGGAGTAGTATTTCTGGTTGTGGGTCTACTCTGAAAACCATTACTCTAGTCTCTAGAAGGGTCGGTTTGGTCTGCACTGTGATGGGCATTCACTCGATTCATTTGAAAGCAGGTTAATTCTGGCTGCTTTATGCTTTACTACATCAAGATTTGTACATTGTATCTGTGGTTTATAGTTCTTCTTGACACCCGGAATCCATTTTCTCTTTCATGCCGAAAAAGTGAGTCCAGTATAAAAAAGTTAATTGCTTTTTCCTGTTCTCTTTTGCTTTTCCATTTACCACACCTTTTTTGGGTGCTTTCACATTTCGCTCTCATGTATTAGCACTTCAGTTCTCTTGTCAGCATCTTCTTTATTGCCCTGTTTTGTTTGTACCCAAAATTTGTTGGAATTGTTTAGTTTTGGATTTTGTGTTAATCTTGGTTTCCAGGGTTGTAGGTTCTCTAGATCTTTAGTTTTTATCTTTGGTGTGGATGCCAAGATTTTGTTTGGGGCTTTTTCTTTATCTTTTGTGTGGATGACAAGATTTTGTTTGGGGCTTTTTCTTTAT